>NW_010363200.1:69052-75254 GCF_000414095.1 Morus notabilis
AAAAAAAAAATCGGGCAGCCGGTCGGGCATCGGGCAGCCCGACCAGGCACGGGCAGGCATCCTCTGCCCGAAGCCCGTCCATGGGCAATGTTCGGGTCGGGTCGGGCAGCCCAAATTTTCGGGCATTTCGGGTTTGGTCATCGGGCAAAAATTTAGACTTTTCGGTGGTCACGGGCGGCCTGTCTAAAGTTTCAGCACTATACATATATATACATATATATACATATATATAGAGAGAGAGATAGAGAGAGAGAGGGAGAGAGTAACGATAATAATGTATCAGAGGAAAACAAAGGGAAATGGAGGAAGATATAGTTGGATTTGGCTTTTGAACTGCTACATTTTGAAAAATTTCTCTTGGTTTTAGCTTTTATTAATTTTTTCAACCTAAGCATATGCAGCTTCTCAAAGTTAACTAAGTACCATCAAATACCAGTCAAACTAAAATAACAAATCATCAAAAGAACAAATAAAAACAAAAACAACAACAACCACAGCTCAAATCATCAAAACAAAAACAAAAAATGGACGGGAAACACCTGTCGAGGGCCGAATCCGCCCTATATTGCCTTGTCCCAACTAATTAAACATTAATCTGCCCTATATTGCTTGTATGATACAAAATTACAGATAAAATAAAAACAAAGTGAACCGATTTAGGTTACAGATTGCTTGTATGAACCGATTTAGGTTAATATAGCTCATAGCTCATCTTTGCCATCAATCTCAAAGTGAATACAGATAAAATAACAAATAAAAACAACAACCATAGCTCAAATCATCAAAACAAAAACAAAAAATGGATGGGGGAAATACCTGTCGAAGAAGAAGACCGAATCCGTTCCCCAAGCAAAGAATCTGCTCCCCAAGGCCGATTTTGACGAAGAATGAGAAGAATAGGGACCGAATCTGTTCCCCTGCCTCCCCAAGGTCGAATCTGACGGGAGAGAGTGGAGAGTCCAGAAAGAATGAGGCAGAGAGGAAAGAAGAAGAAGAAGAAGAAGAAGCGGCGAGGGTGGGTGAGGGCGAGGGTGAGTGGGTCTGGACTGAGAGAAGCGGTGGTCCTCCGGTGGACTGAGAGCTCAGGCGGCGGAGAGGAGAGTTGAGAGAGAGTGGAAGCCGAAGGAGAGGAGAGTCGAGAGAGAGGTCAGAGAGTGAGAGTCGAGAAAGAGGTCAGAGAGTGAGTCGAGACTAAAGAGGAGAATAGGGTTTGGACTTTGGTTGGAATGTTGGGCTGCGGCTGGGAGATTAGAAACATATAAATACTGAAACATTTTTAACCTAGGTAATAAACGGGTACCAAACGGGTTATATAATCGTGTTACCCAAATATGACACATTTAATAAACGGGTTATCGCGGGTCAATTGCGGGTTGGCGGGTCAACCTGAAAATGACACGTTATTTAATCGTGTTTTGCGGGTTCGACCTGATTTTGACCTGAACCTATTTATGATAAACTCAAACCCGCTAATTTCATGCGGGTTTCGAGTCGTGTCGCTACCTGAATTGCCAGCCCTAATGAGATGTACTTGGCCGCCATTTTTCCTAGTAGAGTTGTGGCTTCCGGTTTAGGTGCATATCACCCTGCCGTGAAAGAAGATCCAGTGGAAGGTGTACCCTTTGACGATGTTGCTGCTGGGGATGAACAACCACAACCCTACCAAAATGCTCCCTTTCAAAATAGTGATGATGAGGAGGTTCGTAATGAGCTTGGCAACCGCGTGGAACGTTTTGGAAGGTGAAATGTGACCAATGTCGCCTCATCTTCACGAGTGATTTGAAAGAAATAGTCAAGGTCACGCAAATCCAATGATAGTTCACGGGAGGAGCTGCTTGAAATGGTTAGGGACATGCGAGAAGACATTTGTTCAAGCAAAGAGAGCCTGCCGAGTAACAACACCGTCAACGGACCAAGTGAAGCGGATATCATCTTATCGTCGCTTGCGGAAATGGGAATTGACCCGCGTACGCAAGCCCATGCGTTCGACAAAATAATGGCTTCTACTACGTGGCGGCCAGTTTGGGGAAAATTGGGTGATGCCGTGAGGAGGGCATTCTTAAATGACTTTGTTGAAGTGCCACAAACTCCTTTTGTGTATCAAGTTCCTAATCCTTATAGCCAGCCATCTCAGAACTAATCCTTATCAGGTTCCTAATCTTTATAGCCAACAATGAGCAGGAGAAGGATAAGAAACGGGGGAAGAAGGAAGGCCTGTATGGTAGCAAAGGTATTTTTGATGTTTTCTTCGTAACGTAATGATTTCATATTTTTCTATTGCAACATAAAAATCTTGTTCTTTGCTTAACTATATTCTTGATCCCTACGTTTTCTTTTAAGGTTGGGTACTAACAACTCTAGATGGGAAGCAAAAAAAGCATCTACTTAATTCATCTTATAAGACATAAGTTATGACCAGTGTTGAAGTTGTTATATCATGGTAGCGCAGTGTTTATGTTATTTTTCAGGGCCATGGGATTATGTCCATATTACTTGTGGAGTTAAATTAACTTTATTTTGTGGCTAGCATATATGCCTTACGCGGAAGCAATTGTTATGTTTGCTCTTCTTGCTGGTCTTGTTTGTAGGGAAGTCTCTGCTTTCCAATAAACTTTTCATGAACTTCCTCCTTTTCTTTCCATTATGCTCTCAGTTATTCACATGAGAATCACACGAAATTCATCAAAGCAACAACCCTTACTAGTTTAACTTAGTATTCTTTGTTCTTGTTTTGTCTACAGTTCGCAAAGGCTTTCCCTTGTTCCCTGAATGTGTAGTGATTGATAATGGGAGGACCTTTTTGCTGGCGCTGAGCTGAAGCATAGTAGTCTGAAAATGCAGAAGAATTGGATGGACTGTAGACTGTATCTTGTAAATTATATATATTTTGCTCAACTAATTTTAACAGGACTTGTCTTTGGGACTAACTGAAGAGCCATGTTTCTATTGCTGCCCATGCTACTTTTGAAAGGAACAAAAGGATTCAGAAAATATTTTTGACGTTTGTTACGTACGCTTGTATCATGTTAACCATTTTTTTTTCCATGACTTTCTGACAATTTTTGGCCTTCTTTTTGGCTCTGTGTACATTTTTTTTCCCTTTATTTCTCTTTTAACTTATTATAATGTTAGAGTTATAATTTTTTTTTTCTAATATTTCGTTGCTTTTTATTATATAAGGAATTATATTTCTTTAATTACACCTAAACATGTGTTACACGGTCAAATGTTGGTTCTTGTATTGGTTATGGCTCAAATTTAGAGAACAAGACAACCAAACACAAGTTGGGATCACATTTCTAGTTCAAACTAAATACTAGCTTATACACATCCAAACAAAAATTCTAATAATTATAATTTAAGGTTCAAACCATAAATTATGATTCTAATTCTAAAATTTAAATATTTTAATTTGAATCTTTATACTAAACAGACCAGTAATTGCTTGCGGGTGTATCGTGTACTAGTGGTGAAACCACATTTTCACCACATTAAACGCATTTGGGTAAAGGGACGCATTGGGTAAGGGGTACAATTGTAATAAAAGTATACTCTTTTAAAAATGGGGTGCATTAATAAAATAATAGAGTATATAACTTCCCTTTATTTATATATTAGTAGACAATGACAATAATAGTATACAAGATGGAAATCTAATCCAAACCGAAAATTCATAATCTGAATCAGGCATAAGTCCAAATTAATTAATTAGAAAAATACCACTTCTGTGATAATGTTATTTAATTCTAGAACTTCTGAAGAAATGTTTGAAACAAATCATTTTTAATGAATAAAACGACAATTTTACCGAAACAACCAGATATGGTTATCATTGATTAACTGTAATTATTTATTAACTAGAGTTAATCATTGATTAATTAAAGTTAATTAGTTAGCCATTGAGTAACTCAGTGATTTACTTAAGGGTTAGGAAGTTAGACATAAATTAAGAGTTAACTGTTAATGTTTGGTAGAGGTCCAATATCTCCTCAGATGCTGAGTAGTTACACCAGGTCTCATTTGTTTTGTTAGTTCGAATCATAATTCAGTTTTTTGTTATAGTGTTTTCTCTTATAAAAATTTAAATTTAATTTTTTATGTTGCAGTATTTTTTCTCACATAAATTTATTTTTTAAGTTGAGTTAAAAACTTAAACCCAGCGAAATAAATGAGGCTGTAATAGTCTCCTTATATCGAGATCATGGACTTATTATTGAAGCCCAACTTCATTTTTGAGGGGGGGAAAAAAATTCCTTTGATGGTAGATTAGAGTTTGTGTGAATTGCAAGTGAACTCAAGGTTATCCCTCGTTGTGTAACCCGTAAATGAAAATAAAAGTATTTTTAAATTTCGAAAGTGGATAAGAAAAGTAAAACAAGATCTTTTCTGCATTTTCCACACCATAAGTTACTAGAACAGTAAAACTCATCCCAAAAATTTATCTATACTTGTCAACATCATAGATGATAAAAAACAAAGTTGGGCAAAATTTAGCAAAAGAGTTTCTGTTTTGTGTCTCTTACTATATGCTTAGATATTTCGTCCCCTTTCCTAAAGGCTTATCCGTTCATAGATAGAAGCATTTCTGTTGGCTTTCAGAGCCAACACAGTTAGAGAAGATACCACCATCACCATGTCTTGCTTATCTTGCTGTGTTTACATGACCACTAACAATTCAAATCCCAACACCAATAATGATTCACCACCACCTAATTCCCTACTCCAAACCAATACTACTACTCCTCTCAAGCCTCCCACCGATTTAACAAAACAAAACAATAAGAAGCAGAAGAAGCATCATCACCACCACCACCACAAGCCAAGGCAGCCTTCTGTCATCGAAATCGAGCGCGCCATCGGTGCCGGCCGCTTCCGGGATGCTGACCCCAGGCATGTTCCTCTCTCATGTTTCCCTAATATGACACAAGGCCTTCATCACACAAATCATATCTCTTAATACATTATAATATTTCTTAAACTATTATTATGTACTAGAAATAGAAAGTATTATTTACTTGAAACTAGCCATTTAAGCTTCGCTTCATGTCTTTGTACTCTGAATTTTATATTGTTTAATAAATTTATTTATGTTTCGGGTAAATAAAAATTGATCATCAGGGACTTGGAAGAGGAAAAGGATGCGAAATTTGACATGTCAACGATGAGTTTTCCAGACAAGTTCGAAGGGTCATTGCAGAAGCAACTTCGTGAGGTCGGGGAGTGGATGACTGATCGAACAGAGAAAAGATTTCGTTTGTCAGGTAAAGATTTCGTTTGTAACAACTTGGTCCCCGGTCTTATTTTATATATATAAAATCTTCATGAACTTAATTTTTAGCTGCAATAGTAATCTAATCGTTAATTTCCATTAAATTTCAAAAATAGAAAGTATCACGTACATCGCAACTTACAGTGTCGTCGAGGGCAGAAGCCAGAAAAGCAATATCAAGCTCATAAAAACAAAAAAAGGAAAAATAAAACATCATGTTACTTTAATGATTTTGAATAAAACTTCAGCCAAACAAATATTTTATTCTCTTCTTTATACCATTTTAATTCACTCTTTTAGAATGCTTACTCTGTAATGTGTTTTTTTCTTTTGAAATCCCACTTAAATTTTGCAGGCAAAAAAATTCTGAAGGTAACGTTTATCTGGTTACTACCAATTTGGACTTTGTCACTTTTGGTTGCATCTGGAGCCATAAAGCTGCCCTTCAGCAATCAGTTTCTTGATCAACTAATTATGTGAACTTTCTAAACTCAAATTATGCTCCTTAAATCATATATAGCAATTCTAGAGCAGATTGCTTAGTTACAATAAAAATATGTCAGAAATCCTTCATGATCACATCCTTGTCCAGTGTGTATAGCATGATATCCGTATATCTTAGACTACTTTTTCCCCCTTTCTTTCTTGAGAAATTCTACTGTGGATGCTTCTAAATTTTAATAAGTTCATTTTTTATCCTTAAAAAGCTTCGTTTAGAATTAAAAATGTTATTTATTAACATGATTGTATTAAATATGTTATTCACTACTATTAGAATCCAAAACTTGGCATTTTCCACACACACAAAAAAAAGAAAAGAAAAGAAATATAACAAATACACATTTTATGTAACAGGCTTGGAGAAGCAATGATATACACGCACAATTGCACATTTTATGTAATTAGCAAGACTCAAGCCCTCCATAGGGAAAG
>NW_010363200.1:75284-165926 GCF_000414095.1 Morus notabilis
GGGAAAGAGATTCTCAATCTAAATGTATCGGTAAAAGAAACATCTCTTATATCTTATTAATCAATTAAAAAAAAAAAAGAGTCCTGATACGGTTTAATTTCTAAAACATCCTACAAATGATGCCCTTCAGCTAGCAACCTGCGCTAATAAAGCTTAATCAACGGTTAAGTTTGAGCACTTCTCTCTTGACTGAAACTAAACTCTGAAAACATAAATCAGCATATGTTGTCCCTGGAATCACCGGTCCAGGGACGGGAACTCGCCTAAACTTTTGGGTATTAAGGTTGTAAGATACAATTCGTCCATCTCTAGTTTCCATTAAGAGCTCGTCACTCTTCCAAAATGTCAATGGGAAATAAATGCATACTAGTGGTTCAATTGTGAGATGCTTGGTCCAAAAAGTGAAACCTTCTATTGCGAATAATAGGAAGAATTGGGAAAAATGAATAATGCTGTTATTGATTAATGTGAACAGTGGAAAACCACTTATATACACGGTTACAAGAGACAAATAATGTAACTACTTTATACCGTCAGCAAAGCTTGCAATATAAGCTAAAATACTGAATATGAAAAATGATCAGCTAATGTAATACGCCCCCTCAAGATGGACTAAAAATGTCCTTTATAGCCATCTTGGACAACAGAGGAAAAAGTAAAGACAATGGCAGCGGTTTAGTAAAAATGTCAGTAAGTTGATGCTGGGAACGAACATGCAAAAGCTTGATAACACCTGCAGTGAGTTTGTCACGAACAAAATGGCAATCAATTTCGATGTGCTTGGTGCGCTCGTGAAAAACTGGATTAGAAGCAATATGAATTGCTGCTTGATTATCACAAAAAATAACCGCTGGATCAAGAGCAGGAAAAGAGAGGTCCGCCAATAGCTGCTTTAACCATATAAGTTCACTAACTGTGGCAGCTAATGCCCGATACTCAGCTTCAGCAGATGACCGGGAAACAGTAGTTTGTTTCTTGGACTTCCAGGAAATTAATGAGTCACCTAGGAACACACAAAAACCAGTGATGGATTTCCGGGAATCCAAGCAGGCAGCCCAATCAGAATCGGAAAAAGCCTTCAAGTGAAGGGAAGAAGTAGAGGAGAAGAATAATCCTTGACCAGGCTTAGATTAAAGGTACCGCAGCAAGTGATGAGTAGCTTGAAGGTGAGGAACTCGAGAACAAGCCAAGAACTGACTAAGCTTGTGAACAGCAAAAGTAATATCAGGCCTGGAAAGAGAGAGATAAAGCAATCTACCAATAAGCCTTCGATAGGAAGAAGCATCCTCAAGAGGGTCTCCAGTGCTAGAAGTAAGCTGCAACTTAGGATCCATGGGAACACTGGCCGGCTTAGCTGCAAGAAATCCAGTATCATCAAGTAACTGGAGAGTATATTGCCGCTGAGACAAAACAATGCCCTTGGATGATCGAGCAATTTCAAGACCAAGGAAAAACTTTAAATCACCCAGGTCCTTGAGCTTGAATTTACCGTGTAAAAACAGCTTCAAAGAATCAATGATTTTAAGGTTAGAACCTGTAATGATAATGTTGTCAACGTACACTAGTAAGGTGACAAAGGATGAACCACAGCCTTTGGTGAAAAGTGAGTAATCAGACTTAGATTGATGAAAGCCGAATTGAAGCAAGGCATGAGAAAACTTGGAATACCATTGCCTTGAAGCTGGCTTAAGGCCATATATAGACTTATGAAGCTTGCAAACCAATTTGGACCCTTGTCCAGAAAACTTCCCTTTGCTGTTATAACCCAACGGAAGATCCATATAAACCTCTTCAAAGAGATCGCCATTGAGGAAAGCGTTATTCACATCCAACTGAGTCAAATGCCAATGTTGAGAAGCAGCCAAGGCCAGTAACAACTTGACAGTCACCAACTTGGCAACGGGAGAAAAGGTATCCAAGAAGTCTACTCCTTCTTGTTGAGTGTAGCCCTTGGCTACAAGACGAGCTTTATGTCGCTCTATGGATCCATCCGAATTATATTTGATGCGATAAACCCACTTGCAGCCAATAGAGGACTTGTCTTTAGGCAAAGAAACAACAGACCAAGTATGATTTTGTTCCATAGCTTCTAACTCAACCTGCATGGCAGCCCGCCACTCAGGATATGTCACTACCCGGTGATAAAACTGAGGCTCAACTTGAGTGGCAACTGTGAGGACAAATTATTTATAGGAGGGAGAAAGGGCATCATAGCCAACATGATTGGAAAGAGGATATAGAGGACTAGATAAATCAGAAACCTTGGAGTCGGTATGAGTCAAAAGGTTACAGTGAAAATCCTGAAGATAGGAGGGTGGTTTGATTTGCCTAGAAGATTTCCGAGAAGGCAAGGCAGTGGAAATAGGATCTGTGGTGGATGTTGGAACAGAGGAATAAGAAGGAGAACTCGGCTGATTTGTGGAGAAATTGTCAGGAGGTGGTGTAGGTAACACAAGGTCAGGGAAAGGGTTAATCAAATTCTCTTCTGTAGTGACAGAATGAAATGGAAAGACATGTTCGTGAAAGACAACGTCTCTGGAAATGAAAATCTGTTTAGTTTGGATATCATAGAGTTTATAACCCTTAATGCCAACAGGATACCCTAGAAAAACACAAGTACGAGCTCTTGCATGAAACTTATCTCGATTAACAGGAAGAGTAGATGCAAAAGCTAGACAGCCAAAGACTCGAAACAAAGTATAATCAATAGAGGAATGATAAAGAACCTCGTGAGGAGTCTTGTGATGAAGCAAGGATGAAGGAGTCTTGTTGATCAAGAAGGCAGCAGTCAAGACACACTCAGTCCAAAACTGAAGTGGAACCCGAGACTGAAAAAATAGTGCACGAGCAACATTCAACAAATGTTGATGTTTCCTCTCTACTACAGAATTTTGCTGGGGCCTGTCAACACAAGAAAACTGATGTAGCACACCTTTAGCATCAAAGAAATCAATAAAAGCAAGTTCTTTGGCATTGTCAGATCGACATTCTTTAATGGCAGAAGCAAACTGAGTTGCTATCATATTGAAAAATTTTGGAAGAACAGAGGTTACATCAGATTTCTGTTTAAGCAAGTATACCCAAGTAAACCTTGTGCAATCATCTACTAAGGTTAAAAAATACCTATGACCACTATAAGAGGCCTCATGAAAAGGACCCCATATATCAAAGTGCATTAAATCAAAAGGGGACTGCCGTATGTGATTAGAAGAAACAAAAGGCAGTCTCTTTTGTTTTGCCAAAGGGCAAATATAACATGGTTCTGGAAAATCAACCTTGGAAACTTCATATTGCAGCTTGTCTTTCATAACTTCAAGCCGTGAAACAGAAGGATGGCCAAGCCTTTTGTGCCAAAGCTGAACCGAGACTTTATTTGCATAAGCATAAAATTCCTGAGGAAATTCTTTATTTAGAGAATCAGAATTAAGAATGTAGAGGTCTCCTTTCTTGTTACCCCTGCCAATCATCTTCATGGTGTGGACCTCCTGAATGAGGAATTGGTCAGGAAGGAATTGAATCATGAGTTGTGCATCAGTTGTAAGAACACTGACCGAAATCAGGTTAAACTTAAACTGAGGAACATAAAGAACATTCTTCAAAAGAAGAGACGGATTTAGCCTGATATCACCATAAAACTGAACAGGAATTGCAATGTTATCTGGAAGTGTAACCTTAGCATTGCTCAGAGGCTGCAAAAACAGAAAAATGCTAGCAACAGAACAAATATGTCTAGAGGCTCCAAAATCAATAATCCATGTATTGGCTGAAGACAATGCATTATTCACAGAAACTGAAAAGCAAATACCTGTGGAATAAGAAGTGGAGATATCCTAAGAATCATTTCCTTTGATGGAAGAGGACAAATGTGTAGAGAACATTGTCATTAGTTGTTGATATTGCATTGGACTAAGATTTTGAAAGGAATCCCCTGTATTGGCATTCTCGGCATCTGTGGACTTGGTGGAAACTTGATTAACAGCAGCAACTTGACAGTTATTGGAATAGTTCTTTTGTTTTGGTTTGAATCCAGGTGGATACCCATGTAGCTTATAACATTTGTCAATGGTATGTCCATGAAAGTTGCAATGAGTACAAAAGGGCCTATCCCTTTTTTGAAACCTATTTCCCCCACTGGTTTCACCTCCACCATTAGGTTTCTTAACTGAATCATTTCTAACAGCAAAGAAGATGATGAATTGAAGAACAATCAGATTGAGCAGCAAGAAATTTGCTCTGATACCATATTGCGAATAACAGGAAGAATTGGGAAAAATGAATAATGTTGTTATTGATTAATGTGAACAGTGGAAAACCACTTATATACACGGTTACAAGAGACAAATAATGTAACTACTTTATACACGTCAGCAAAGCTTGCAATGTAAGCTAAAATACTGAAATATGAAAAATGATCAGCTAATGTAATACCTTCAACACCGCCGAAGTTGTGCACCATCACCCACATTTCAAAAGTCGTCGAATGCCACGAGTTTTCGAGGGCGAAAAAGAAGGCAACTGACCCGTTCCACAATGTGAGTTCCCTAATTTTGGTTTCTTCATGGACGTGATTCGGTAATAATATAGTGCGAAATTCCTCTTCCATCATGTCAAACGAAAGAACCACAAAATCGCAACCTTCGGCCCCCACATTCCACCAGTAATAAACACCCTTGCAGTACATCCCATGAGGTTGAGTATAACAACGATTATTTTTTAAATTTGCCTCAATCTCCTTCCAAGAATTATTTCTCAAAGAGTACACCATAGCTTTATTAGAAAGATAAAGCTCCACGTACTTGTAATCATCAGTTTTCGGGTCGTACCCAAATCCACACCCCGAGGGTCTTGAATCGGGTTGAAGGCACGGAGTGTGAATAATCTTGAATTCCACGACGGAAGGATTGCACGAAACAATAGTATGTTTACGGATGAGACCACCTTCGCTTAGGCAAATGATGCCATTGCAATGAGTAGTTATCAAACGTTGTAGAAAATTATTTTCCTCTTCTTTTGGAAGAGGCGGGAAATTGATTTCTTCAACAACGCAGGGAAGTTGGCCACCGTTACTGTTATCATCAAGATCGTTGGCGGTAGAGAAAGTGACTAGTGACATGACTTGTTTCCGAGCCTTGTAATCCAATGTCAGTCTGAGAAAAATGGAGACGGAGGAGGACGAATATTTGGCGGCGTTAACGGCGTTGGAGTGTAGGTGTTTGCTTACAAATGACTTGCCATTGATCAGAGAGTGCCATGACTTGCAAACTCGTTTACAGCTGATTAGAGACTTGGAGGGCAACCTCAACAGGATATCCTCTACTATATCCTCCAGAAGATGGCAAAACCTATTCATTTTCTGAAATCAATAATATTGTTTCAATTATTCAGTAATTCAGAAGAATCATAGTAATAGGACAAAGCGAGCCAAAAAAAAAAAAAAGCTTACAATACGAGTACAAGTAATTCTCAATATTTGGGCGTAAATGGCTGATTTAAGAGTCATTTTAAAGTAGATAATAACCACAACTCTTCTTAATTAGTAAAATGGCCGGTTTTCTACTCGTTCATAGCCGTCGCCGTCACAGTCATAAGCGAGAAGAAAAAAAGGGAGAAGAGATTTAGCCGCTGCAGATCTGGTTTCTCAACGACCAGATCCGCCCTCGCCGCAAGCAACGTGAGATGTCATCAAATCTCTCTCTCTCTCCCTTGTAGAGAGAGGAAAGAAGAAGATCATTATGAGACTTCCGGCCATATTTTTAAAATATAAAACAGCAGATTTTAGTTTCAATTGGTGGCCAAAATCAGCCACCTTACACAATTTTCATTAAGACATATTTCAAAAGAATTTGCAAATTTTATTTTTAAAGACTGGTTCCCGATGTCTGGAAGCACCAATTTATAAATGCGCTGCCTTTGAAAAATTCCTCTGTTGTTAGATACGAGCAAAACAGTTCATAAAGCATTTACAAATCAAGAAATAGATTAAATAACATATTTTATTATTAGAACACACGCACATCAAATCAAATTAGTTAAAGTGCTTACCTGTTATTAACCCTAAAGCAGAGAGATAGATTGATAGCACCGAGAGCGAGCACACAGACTAATGGCATGTTTACCTACGCGTAATCGGAATGAGCATGAATCGGAGTGGACAGGATTCGGAGTGGGTAGCATTCGGAGTGAGGAATCGGAGTCAAAATAAGTTGTTTACTTAGTGATAGGATTCAAAATCAGAGTCATTCCAAATCTCATTTATACGTTTACTTACACTCAAAATCGGAATGAAAAAGTGTAAAAGTACTAATATACCCTTTAAATCAATTTGATATTTTCAATTTAAAAAATATATTGTGCACTTATTATATTAAAATTAATCATAATTAAAATATTTAGTGTAATAATTGGGTACAAAAATAATAAATATAAATTGTATAACTATTTAAAATATAAAAATAAATTTTAAATAAAATAAATAAAAATATAAAATAGTGTTAAAAAATAAAATATATTATTAATTTATTAAAAATAAAGTACATATTTATTATATTAAAGTTAACAATAATTATGCTAATATTATAATATTAGGCAAATAAAATAATATATGTTGCATTTATTATTTTTTAAATTTTATTTTAATTGTGTATTTATAAGTAAAATAAGGGTATAATAATAAATTAATATTAATATTATGAATGGGAGTCTCAATCCCAAGGGGGGTATGAGAATGTTAATCTCATTCCTCAATTCTAAATTTGAGTGAGACCCACCAATCTCACTCCCATTTCAGGATAAAAAAGAGCAAATAAACATGAAATTGACTCCCATTCCCCACTCCCATTCTTCAATCCTGGTAAGTAAACATGCCATGAGGGTCACGGAGGGCAGCGCATCTCTAACGCCTTTTCTTTTATCTTATTATCATTGTTATTATTTTCTATTTGCTATAAATTACTTGAACGTCTTTTATATTTTGCTTTTAAAAAATAAAAAAAAAACGATTTCCCTTTATGCTTTCTTTTATTGCATTTTTTATTAGGAGATTTTGTTTCCATTTTTTTCTAAATAACTTTCAGAAATGACGTCAGTATCATATATATCTTGTGAAAATTCCAAAAAAAAAAAATCACAAATGGGATTTCAAATTTTGGATTGTTCCCTTGGATTAGATTTTCGTTGCTTGGCTACGTTCTTAAGATTCCCCGTTTTGACGTATCCTTTAGATTTTTTTTTTAATAGTAACTTTTGATTTTAGATATAATAACTAAAAGAGTAAGCACGTGCATGCATTAAGAAAATTTACTTGCAAAATTGCATTGTAGTACTAGTTATTAATAGATTTAGCTTTGAGGCATAATGGTACAAGTTTTAAATTGATAAGAAGACAATATTTATATATATGAGTCAAGAGAATTCTATTCTAATTTAAAATCTCATTCAAATAATGTAAACTTGTCATTTTCATTTCCATCACCACCATCCTTGATCATACCAATCTGCTTCATCCATGGAAAGAAAGCAAACTTCTTCGACCATTCGTAGCAATCGATATCGGAGGAGAGGACGAGCAATTCTCGCACATTTCCTGCAATTTCGCGAGCTTCCGGTGGTTGAGGCAGTTGCCAAGCCTGGAAATCTCAGTGGCGTGAGCTTCACATATGAGATCTCTATGAGAATTGTTGCTCTTTTGAGGCTCAAAGATGTGATCAAGCCTTGAACACCATAGGCAAGGCCTTTTGAGACCGAAATAATCGGCGAATTTTATGATAAGATGAGAAAACAGAGAATTTAAGAGGAGAAGAACGATCAGAATCCACTCTAGTACTGTAGACGAGAATAAGAGTGATTTTGTCGGTGTTTCTTTGTAACATGGTTGCAAGCTTGTTGGCAGCCATTGATGATGCTCTGTTTTTTTCTATATGTGTACAAGAAGAAGAGAAGAAGAAGAAGAAGAAGAAGATTATGATCAAGAATGAAAAAGGCTCTTTTGCAGAGAAATGGATTTGGAGGATTGCTTTAGGAGGAGAAGGAAAGATCAGAGGACTCTGAAGGAGAGAGTAAGGCAGAGAGGAGAGAAGAAGTAGATGAAGAAATGGTTTTATGTAGACAGATAAAGGTGGTTTGAGTGGAATGACAGCCAAAGAAGAAGAAAAAAAAAATGGAGTCAACGAAAATTAAAGAATGTTTTCTGAAGTTTCATCTATAAGCAGGCCCTTATTTGTGTATTTTTTTTAAACCATTTAACAATTAATAGATATATTATATTAGATTGACAATAAAAAAAAAAAAAGATGATAGTAATGGATTGGACTAGATTGTTGTGCAAGTGTTAAAAAAGTTAATCTGTGAAAGAAAAAGTCACCTGGCTGATAAAATAGTGTAACGATAATAACTACAAGTTTGTTTTTTTGTTTTGTTCTTTTTTTTTTTTCTTTCTTTCTTTGAAGTGAATGGTAAATGGGGTTTTAGTGTAAAATACCATAGCGGTTAAAGTAAAATAGGTCCGTTTACTTCGCTGATTCGAGTTTGTAATTCGAGTTGAGATGTGATTTTATGTGAGAGTTTTTTACTGTAATAAAAAAATTAAATGTGATTGTTTGTGAGAACTTTTTACTGTAGCAAAACTTAAATTTTAAATTCGAATTAGTGAAGTGAACGGGCCTAGTTCAGTCTTTGCCAGCTCCACTTCATATTTTTAAATTCATTTTTGGTTTTTTGGGCAGCAAATGTGGGGCGGTCCATCAACCACAACAAGAAGTTGGTGGGCCACTCTCAAAGCAAAGGTGTGGGCCCAATTTTGATCCAGATGCTCAAGTTCATTATGGAAGTCTCCTTCCCATGAAGCTTTATGTTCTCATGAGAGAACCCTTTACATTGTTCTGCCTATTATAATATTATGATGGGAAGTTGGGAACTGCTTTAAACACTAGCTGGTTTTTAAGTTGCTAAGTTAGTTTGTTGTTTACTCATAAATAGGAAACCATTTCGTTTTGTTCACGTAGATGTGTTAATGAAGATGAAGTAAGATAAATTACACAAGTAAACAAATTCTGTGCTTCTAAATAGCTGAAAATCTTAACAAGGTGGAGAATTTGTATCTTTTCCCTACCAAGCCAACTCTATGAAATGCGCTTAAAGAATTTCGATCTGAAGTGCATGTGTACTTGAATTGCTCACATGATATGTCACATTTAGGACTCGTTCATTTTATCGATTTGAATTTTCAATTTCAATTTTGTTATAGTTAAAAGCTCTCACAAAAAGTCATATCTAACTTTTTCTGCTACAGTAAAAAAACTCTCACATAAAATCACATCTCAACTCAAATTGAAAATTCGAATCAACGAACTGAACGAGTATTGCTTATTTAGCTCTCCAATATATAAAACAAGAAGCATGCAGCGAAAACTTTTATTTATTTTTCCAAACCAAAAAAGAAAAAAGGAAGAAAGCATAAGAAGAATGCCGCATAATTGAAAAACTAACACTTTTAGTAGCGTAATTAGAATAAATACAAGATTAATACGAATAATGATAATGTTGGGAATACTTTATCGAAGTACAAATATTCTCGAACAACCTTTCATTTAATAGGTGATAAGACTGCTCATTGTATTATATAATAAGATTTTAGGTTTATTATAGTCTTGTTGTGATAGAGATATTTATGCAATCCACTTTATGGAGGATTTATATATCATATGATCAGAATATTGAATGTTGCCTTCTCATAATTATCTTGATAAGCCATACTATATCCCTATAACTTCTTAGACCCGAAAAAAAAAAAGGAAATCTAAAATTCTAGAGTAGGGGTAAAAGTTTAATCTTTTTTAGGCGAGGGATGTATCTTAAAACATTTAATCCTTATAAATGCTATGGTTATTTCTCGTTATTTTAAAACATTTAATCCTTTATTTTAATTTTTTTAGATTTATTTTAACCAAATTTGTCATTTTCATTGAGAAGAAAATTACAATTTTGGAGTGCGAATCACACCTTAATATCTTCTTTATAAAAGTAGATATACTAAAATCTACACCCTTGTCAAAACACGTGTTTCGATATTATTAAGAAAAAAATGATTTAAATGAAAATTAATCAAATAAAAAAAAAGCTACTTAGAGGATACATATGAGAATTGAAAATATGTTTTTGTAAAGTCAAATATGAGAAAAAAATATTTCAATGGTATACCAGAAAAAAAAAAAAAAAAAAATATATATATATATGAAGGCCACATTTGATAAAATAATTTTTTAGATGATTGTTTGAAAAATAAAAATTATTAGGTAGATATTTGAGAAAAATAACACTGCATTTTTAATAAAAAAATAAATAGAAAAAAATAAATGTTTCCATCTTACATGTGTATTTGCCCAATATTATAATGTATAGATACATATAACATATAGAAGGAAATTAATTTTTATCGAAACAAACAAATGGAAAATTAGTCAAGACTCAAGAGTAAATATGAAAAGGAAAAGAATGTTTAAACAAGGATAATATCTATAAATTACTTTAATAGGGGCAATTAGATTAAAATGAACTTTTAAAAGTCTCAAGAAAACCTGTAACAAATTAGAAAAAAAGAATATATCGTTTTAAAATAAGATATATTGTATTAAAGTTGTAAAGAAAAAAACTAAAAAAAAAGAAAGGAAAATAAAACACTATGTGAAAAGGACAAACATGTCCTATAGCAAAAGTCACGTGTAAAAAAAAAGAAAATCAAAAGACACAAAAGACAAAATAGTGAGACCAAATTTTGAATAGTGCAAATGGAAACTCTTCTTTTTGATATAGTTACCGAAGGGGAAAAAAATATTGTTTTAAAACAAGATTATTTTAAAGTTGTAAAGAAAAAAAATAAAATGGAAAATAAAAAAACAAAGTAAAAAAGGACAAACACTGAAACAAGTCCAATAGTAAAAGTAGGCCTTGTCCGTTTCGTTGATTTGAGTTTAAAATTTGAGTTGAGATGTGATTTTATGTGAGAGTTTTTTATTGTAGTAAAAAGTTAAATGTGACTGTTTGTGAGAGCTTTTTACTGTAACAAAACTCGAATTCTAAACTCGAATCAGCGAAACGAACGAGACCGTAATGTGCAAAAAGAAAAAAAAAAAGAAAATCAAAACACACAAAGAGATAAAATAGTGAGACCAAGTTTTGAATAGTGTATAATTACATATAATATATATATATATATATATAAATGTTTGCCGGGGCCATGACACCACCCTCAACAAGACCTGGCTAGCTCTGCCCACCTTTCTCTTTTTTGGCTTTAATCTCTGTAATTATTTCACAAATGGAGCTCTTTTTTCCGTACCCTCCCACCAGGTGATCAACTTTCTTTACCAGCCCACAATGTAGTACTTGAGAATTGAATCATATTTTCTTGAATGAATCTTACGAGTACGTTTGATATTTAGATTTGTTTTCTAATTTAAATCATAATTCGTAATTTATTATAATATTTTTTTTATAAAAAATACACGTAAATTAAAAATAATTCTAATTTATGAACTAAACGTTTTAGATGTCTTTAACAAATTTTTGTTTTATTATATTCTCTCTCTTTTTTTTTTCTTTTTTAGCAGGATAGCAAAACAAGTTTTGGATATCCAAAAAGCATAAAGACATGTCTGTTCAGAGAGCTGCTAGGGTTCGGATTCAAAGCTGAATAAAAAGTGGAAAAAAAAATTAATTTCACAAATTATCATATCTCTCATATGGTGTTAGAAAAAAGTGTCACCACAGCATAAAAAGACCTACCTAATAAATAAAATTTTCCAAACAAGACCCTAATCTCACACGTAGTAGTAAAAGAAAAGCAAGAAGTAACAAACTAACGCTACATAATAAAACAGCCACGGCCAACTTTTTCAAAACATAATAATTAGTCGAAACGCATATGTCTTTTCAAATGACCATAGAAGAAACAACCAATATTCTTAAATCGTATATGTTTTTCAAATGACCATAGAAGAAACAACTAACACTCCCAAATAAAATTTAAATCAAAACATTACTACCACAGAGTGACCCATTTAACCAAATTCAGAAACATTTATGGGAATAGAAGTATTTTTTACGATCATAAAAAAAACTTTTTAAAGCCTTCATCGTCTACTCTAGACCAAAAAAAAAAAAAAAAAAAAAAAAAAAACCCCCCAATAAAAACAATAAAAATAAAATTATTCGAAAATCTTGGTGGAGACTACCTGTATAATTGTCCTTTCTGTTTCTTTTTTTACCTCTCCTCAATCACTCAGCTTATTCTCCATATTCAGCTCTTCTCCGTTTCATTTTCAGAAAAATAAAAAATAAAAAATACAGCCTGTGTATCTCGATTTCTCTACAACGGCCAAATGTCGGCATCGGAGGGGGAGCGTGACGTGCAAAATGCGAACCCCAATCCAAATATTACTGGAGATGTCGTTGTCGACCAAACCATGGTAGGAGATGTTGCTCCACTGAATGTTCACCAAAACAACGCCGGAGAAGTTTACGGCGGCCTTGACCAGCAAAACGACGGTGACATAGTAGCAAATAAAAATGACTATCAAAATGAAAATGTCAAAGTAGCAAATAAAAATCTTTGTAGTCTGTTGGGTTGTAATCACACACATATATATATATATATATATATATATATATATAAACTACTTGTCTATTACTATGATCAATATGACATAATCAATATCCAATTAACAGTCAAATCATTATAAAAATATATAATAAATATCAGACGACACAGGCAATATATAACAATGATCAGTAACAACTAAAAAACACTATGATTATCGATCACTAATAAATAATGACTATCAAAATGAATGATATATAACAATGATAAAGTACAGACATAATATATAATAATTTATCGGTTAATATATAACATTAGCTTAGTTTGATAGTGCTCTGGATTTTAAAAAAATTGCTTTTAACTGTGCTGAAAAAAGAAGCAGCTGTTACAAGAAGCAGTTGAGTGTTTGGTAAACTGTAATTATAGTAGCTGTGCTGGTTCCAAAATCAGTATAATAGTGTTTGGTAAATTTTGAAATAGAATTGTTGTGGGTATGTAAAATGATCAAAATAGACATGATATGAAACTTAAATATATATAATTATTTTTTATATTTAGAAATACTTGTTTAACTTTAAAAAAAAACATAATGTTATGATTTTAATTTTTTTTACAATAAATTTATGATAATTAATTATCTTTTTTTTATTTCTTCATTCACAATATAATTACAATTAAAAAGAACATAATGATAAATTGTCAATCTTATTAACGCAACCAAATACCATAATTATTAATTTTGGTGAGATTCTCAAAAATCTGTAAGAAAGTTTGATGCTATGCTTTTGTTGTTACAACTAAAAGAAACTAAAAGAAACTTGGATAAACACATGCAAATGTTATCAAAAAAATAGAGTCAATCTCCGACGTTTGTGGAAAATCACAATCTTGAAAAAATAATCTTATAGCATTCCTCTTGATGTAAGGTGCTGCTTCCGGACCCCCATGGCCATCAAAAACCCCATAAAATGCACTAGGCATTGGACACTTGAAATCAGACCCCAGGTGGGCAGATAGATCGTCTATTCAGATGTGTTCATCCTCCATGAACGTCTTTGTCCAATGTCAGTATGACTTTCTGAACGAATATTTGGAACAAATTTGGCTGTGGGAGAATCAATGACAGCATCTTGAATGATGTCTGAGAAAGTGACAACCTGAAAAAAAAAAAAAAAAAAGGCCATTGGTTAGAAAAAAAAATAATGGAACCCTATTAATTAAAAAAAACTGTAATTGACCTGAAAATCTAACCAAAATTAACCTAAGAATATCAAACAAGACTGATATATTCCAACCATATCAAAGAGACAATTTAAAAATCTGATCTCGCGCTTAGAACTAGGGGAAAACAAGGATCGCATGATAATATTAAGATGGGAAAGAAAATTCATCAAATACACTAAAACTCCTATCAATCTAAACAAAATAGTTTAAGCCCAAAAAAAATAAAAAAATAAAAAAAAAATAAACTAAAAAAATTATTGACGCAAAAGGAAAAAAAAAAGATGCAGCTTATTGGAGAAAAACAACCAAAAGATCAGAACTTTATCAATTTATTTTCACAGATTTCTTCACGAACATGTAAACTACGAAGAAATTACAGTCCTTCAATCATAAAGAAATCCATCACATAAAGAATTCGAAACCCTACACTCCCCAAAATTTTTTCATTCAAATTCATTTATACAACACACCAAAATATATTCATCTAAACGGCTACGAATTTCACCTAATCTTGCATGCGGAACCCGGAAAAACATGATCATCAGCCAAATCTCGTAAAGAAAGCACATAAGATAAATCAAGAAAGCTGACAACCACGAAATACACAAGCAAAATCCAATCCACCAAAACCAAAACCAAAAGAAAAAAAAATTCCACAAACCAAAGGCATCAAGAAAGCCAAGAACACGTACCGATTCGAAGCGCGAGGAGATCGCATCCACCCTAACCTCTCCGGCAACTACGATAGCGGCGGCGGGAGGTGGGACGAGGACAATTCAGTCTTCTGGAGGCTGCGTTCTTGGGCGCCGGTGACGCGCAGATGGTAATTCATCACCATCACCGGCATGCCCTGGTGCTTGCATATGATTTCTGACTCCATCACCATGTTTTGCTTAACAATCATGATCAAAATTCAGAAATCAAGGGTTCTTTTTTTTTCTTTCTCTCAAAATTCAGAAGAATCAAATAATTGAAATTAGGGTTTGCTTCTCGCTCCTTTCACTATCTTGATTTGGGATTTTCTCTCTCTACCTCTGAAATCTGCTTGCCAACGAAACAACTTCTTAGATGTGCGCGAAACTAAAAGAAGCAAAAAAACACATGCAAATCTTATCCAAAAAGAACAGAGTAACAAACGTAAAACTTCAGCGAAGATCAAGAAACACTATAAACGCAAATTAATTCATCAACAAAAAAAATAGAATAACGACAACGGAAATAATCAGACTCAAAAGATCCAATCAAAACCATAACCAAATTAACATCACCGACAAACGAAATACTCATAAAATCACCAAAATTACAAATAAGAAGGCAAAGAGATTGAAAAACGCACCGATTCATATCGCCGTAGATCAGATCTGAGGACGCGAGGCTTTGATTCTTGCTTTGCGTTGTGATTCTCCAAAGAAGAAACCCTCGCTTCTCTTCGAAGTTTTTGCTTTGGGAAGAGAGAATTAGAGAAAGAAGATCCGAGCAGATATGTAAACAGAGAGAGGGAGTCTGAGAGAGAGCTTTGGCTGAGGTTAGAGAGCTTTGGCTGAGGCTGAGAGAGCACGAGAGGAGGCGTCGGTTTCAGGAGATGGGGATGGCGAAGGAGCAGAAAGAGGCCTCAGAGAGGAGAGATGGCGAGAGGAGAGGCTTAGGTTTGAGGGTTATTTTGGGAGTAACTAAGGCCCCGTTCACTTCACCAATTCGCGTTTAGAATTCGAGTTTTGCTACAGTAAAAAACTCTCACAAACAATCACATCTAACTTTTTTGCTACAGTAAAAAACTCTCACATAAAATCACATCTCAATTCGAATTACAAACTCGAATCAGCAAAGTGAACAGACCTTAAAATTTCATTAATGAAAGCAGGAGATTCCCGCACAATCCATAAACAACAAGTGAGCTACTTCTGATTTCACTTTAAAATTGCTTTTAAGTTCTTTAAAAATCTATTTTTATAGTGTTTATCAAACACATTTTTTAATTTTAACTGAAAAAAAAAAGTATTTTAACTTCCCAAAAACTCTATCAAACTAAGTCATTGTCTAGCAAAAAAATTCAGCTTAAAGCAAAGATTTAAAACATATATATTAATATAATAAGTAAAGATTCTTGCTCCCTTACATCGGGTTTTCTGGACGGATGACGTTGTCTCGTGTTAATCTCCACTGAAACCCGTCATGCCCGTCCACGTCCAACGGGTTTTGTGGGTCATCGTCTCCGGCGACAGGATTTAAGGCTGGAGCTGCTCCGGGCTGTCCGCCGCCAACGAGATTAAACGGCACAGCTGGTATGTTGACGTGTTCCAACAGAAGCTGTGGGTCACCTCAGAAATTGTGACCGACGAGCTGTCCACCGCCAATGAGATTAATCGGCTCAGCTGGTATGAGGACTTATTCTACGATAAGAGGCAATACGGCTACCTGTTCTTCGACAGGCACATCTCCAAAGAGAAGCTGTTCGGCAACTTGTTCGCCGTCGAAATTCAACGGTCCAACTGCTGTTGCGGGGTGTTCTTCATTGGGAGCATCAATAGCTCTGAGATCTCCGACGTTAAAATCTTCAACATCGTTTATAGGTTGAAGATCTTCGAAAACTTAGTTGTCACCGTCGTTTTGCTGGTCAAGGCCGCCGTAAACTTCTCCGGCGTTGTTTTGGTGAACAGTCAGTGGAGCAACATCTCCTACGATTTGGTTGACAACGACATCTCCGGCAATATTTGGATTGGGGTTCGCATTTTGTGCGTCACGTTCCCCCTCCGATGCCGACATTTGGACGTTGTGGAGAAATCGAGATACACTGGCGGTGGTTTTTTTTTTCCTAAAAATGAAACGGAGAAGAGCTGAATATGGAGAATAAGCTGAGTGACTGAGGAGAAGTAACAAAAGAAACATAAAGGATAATTACGACGGGTGGTCTCCACCAAGATTTTTGAAAGTTTAATTTTATTTTTATTGTTTTTATGTTTTAGACAACGAAGGAATTTTTTTTTCTTTTTTTCTTTTTGGCCTAGAATAGACGATGAAGGCTTTAAAAAGTTTTTTTTTTTTGTTTTTTTGTTTTTCATATGGATAATGGATAATGATGTTAACTTTATACCTATATATAGAGAGAGGGAGGGAGTACGTAACGAGAGAGCGCGATGGGATTTGCAGGGAGAAACAACAATTTTTATCCTTAATACATTTTTGAGTTTCTCTGAGATCTTTTAACAAAACTCATTATTGAAATATGTTATTTTGACCATTAGATTATTTTTCTAATATTAAATTTGAATAGGGAACAGTTCTGTGTAGCGGACTCAAAATTTTTAATACAAACTTATACAGATTTAATTGTTGGAAACTTAATTTAACATTTAAAATTAAATATGCTACTAGTAAATTTTTTTAAGGAGTCTCACTGTAAAGGCTACCTACACTTTTTTTATTTCATTACCTTCACTTGAAAAATAGTTATTAGTAAGTCGACAAAAATCCATCTAGGTATAAAAATTGTGGCCTTTTTACATTATTTATACTTTGTAATTGATCTTGTGAAAATTTATGTCCAACACTTACTTTTTCTCTCGGTTAAATATTTGTTCACCCAAAAAAAAAATCAAAATATCCTTAAAAAATAAAGAAAAAATAATAGATTCTTACCCTACTACAGATCCTTTATGGTACGCTAAGATATTGGTAGGTTAAGTTTTTTGTCCGTCGGATTTACATACAATCACGTAAAAATTAAAAAGTATGCAAATCTAATGGTTAGAAAAATCTAACTTAATAATACGTCAGGCGTACCAAAAAATCTGTCTTAGGTTCAAAAAGAGATCTTCATCTTTAATGGTGTACATGGCTGCTGCAAGTGGGTCTGGATCTATGTTTCGAGGAGAGGAGGGTTTCTCAGCCATGGCGAAGAGGAGAAAAGGGGAGTGAGGAAAAAAGAAATGAAGGTTAGCTAGAAGGCAAAAACTCAAGGAGTATGGAATCCACAAAGGAAAAACCCTAGAAGCTTAGAGAGAAAACTCTATTCAGTAGAGAGCCTAGGAAAGAACCTATTTTAATTGGGTTTTTTTTTTTTCTTCTTTTGAGAATTGGAATGCTTTCTTTTTTTCTTCTTTTCTTTAAGAACATATACGCCCTTTTTAATAAAAAATACATAATAAAAAATACATCCTTCTTTTGACATTAAGTATAATTTGAAATCTAAAGATAAAATTTTGTAAAACTTCAAAAATACATGATCTTACAATTTTCTTTTTAATTCATTAAGTTTTTTAATGATATTTTAGTTTTTTTTTTTTTTTTAAATCCATCCCTGACCAAGAAAAGGTAAAGATTGGGTATAAATTTTAAACCCAAGAGCATAAAAATATGCAGCCGTCAAAAATAAATGATCTGATTTTTTTAACCTTTATGAATCCTAAAAAATACAAGGTATGTTAATGTCTAAAAATTAAAAAATTTCAAACCTAAATAGTTAGACATCAAAAATCCTACATACATAAATTCAGCGTTCATGAATTTTTTTTTGGCTGATTTTATTAGTGTTGATGAATTTAAAGTGTGTATACTGTATACACATATATATACTGTATACACATATATATATAGGTATTTTTCAGCAAAAATATAAATAAGATATTTGCATTTGTGCTGGTGGATCCACTGACGGTGTAAATGCATTGTTTTTATTATATTTGTTATTTAGGTTTAGTTCAGTTTGACGGATTTGGAGTTTTAATTTGAATTGATATGTAATTTTATGTGAAAATTTTTTACTGTAATAGAAAAAATTAGATGTGACTTTTATGAGAGTTTTTAACTGTAACAAAATTAGAATAAAAACTCAAATTAATAAAGGTCCATTCATTTCACCGACTCAAGTTCAGAATTCAAGTTTTACTACAATAAAAAGTTCTTATAAACAGTCACATTTAATTTTTTTATTATAATAAAAAATTCTCACATAAAATTATATGTAAATTTAAATTAAAAATTTAAATCAGTGAACTAAGGTCTCGTTCATTTCACCGATTTAAATTTTTAATTTTATGTTTTTACAGTAAAAAATTCTCAAAAAATGTCACATCTAACTTTTTTTACTACAGTGAAAAACTCTAAAAAAATATCACATTTTAACTCGAATTAAAAACTTTAAATTCGTAAAGTGAACAACCCTTAAATGAGTTCAAAATAAAGGAGTTATTATTATTATCGTTGTTAGTTTTGAATGTTGGCGGGCCAGTCGGAAAGGAGCGACGGTGGGCGTTCGCCGGATGTCCTGCGTCTTCTTCAGCTGGAGAAGAGAGAGAAGAAAAAAAAACTGAAATCCGTTTTCAGAAAATGAAAACATAAAAATGAAAATGTTTTTTTTTTTTATTTTCAGTTTTTCACAAAAAGATAAAAATATTTTTATTTTTATTTTTTAAAAAATTTTGTGCCAAACACATTTTTAGATTATATTTTCATTTTTTAACTTTAAAAAACGTAAAAATTGAAAACAAAAATAAAAATAAACAGGCCTTTAAATTCATAAGGTGAACGACCTTGGATGAGTTCAAAATAAAGGAGTTATTATTATTATCGTTGTTAGTTTTGAATGTTTTGCAGGTATTTGAAAGGAAGGGATAACAATTTATAATCTAATAATCTTTTAATAATATAAGAGAGAGAAATTGCAGGCATCTGTTTTGGTCTGAGTCGTCTGACAGTGGGGTGTGAGAGGCAGCATAATCTGTTTTGGTGTGACAGTGGTGGGAGGAAAGAAAAAGAGAAATTTGCAGGGACCTTGTATTGGTGTGACAGTTGTAGAGAGAGAATTTGCGCGTTTTGGTGTGATAGTGGGAGACAGATTGAGAAATCGTAGGGATGACGGCAATCATTGTGAAAAGTTTTTTTTTTTTGTCTCACGCAGTATCACGGGAAAAGAGGAAAATTAATATTTCATTTACTCAACTGATAATATTACACAACCTCAGCCTCTATATACAAATTAAAATAACTAACTTGCTAAGTAAGTTTAACAAACTAATTAATTTGCTGAGTAAGTTTAATAAACTAACTAGTCTAATAAATTAACTAGTTTAAAACTCTCCCTTAAGATGGACTGTGAATGTTTTTAACAGCCATCTTGGATAACAAAAGAAACAACAACATTGAAGGCAAGGCTTTGGTGAACATGTTAGCTAGTTGATGCTTGGAGCTGATCGACATGAGTCTAAGGAAGCCAGTAGAAACTTTATCACGAACGAAATGATAGTCAATTTTAATATGTTTTGTATGTTCATGGAAAATCGAATTAGAAGCAATGTGCAATGTAGCCTGATTATCACAAAAAAGAAGAACTGGACCATCAAGAGAAACAGAAAAATCGTTCAACAACTGTTGAATCCAGACAAGTTCACTTATGGTGACTACTAATGCCCTGTATTCGACCTCAGCAGAAGAACGAGATACAGTGGACTGCTTCTTTGCTCTCCATGAAACCAGGGAATCACCAAGAAATACACAAAAACCAGAAACTGATCTCCTGGTGTCAGCACAAGAAGCCCAATCAGCATCGGAGAAAGCACGAAGTTGTAAAGAAGAAGTTGACGAAAAGAATAAACCCTGACCAGGGGTTGTCTTGAGATATCGAAGAAGCTGATGCGCAGCCTGTAAATGAGGGACTCGAGGCTGAGATAAAAATTGACTCGGCTTGTGCACTGCAAAAGTAATATCAGGACGAGAGAGAGTAAGATAAAGAAGACGACCAATGAGACGTCTATACTGGGAAGCATCTTGAAGAAGCTCTCCAGCAGTGGCAGTGAGTGAGAGTTTAGCGTCCATAGGCAGAGAAGCCGGTTTTGTTGCCAAAAAACCAGTATCCTCCAGAAGCTGTAAAGTATATTGCCGTTGTGAACGAACTATTCCACATGAGGAGCGAGCAATTTCAAGACCAAGAAAGTACTTTAATGGTCCCAAATCCTTCAACTTAAAAGAGCCATGTAAGAATGCCTTGACAGAATCAATGGTGGCAAGAGAAGGCCCTGTGAGAACAATGTCATCCACATACACTAATAAAGCAACAAAAGAAGAACCATAACCTTTAGTGAACAAGGAATAGTCAGATTTGGAATGCTGAAAACCAAACTGAATTAAAGAATGTGAGAACTTTGAGTACCATTCACGAGAGGCTTGTTTCAAGCCATAGATGGACTTGTGCAACTTGCAAACCCACTTACCAGTAGAAACAGAATGCTCCCCCTGACGTTGTACCCAAGTGGCAAATCTATGTACACTTCCTCAAATAGATCACCATTAAGGAAGGCATTGTTGACATTTAGTTGAGCTAAATGCCAATTATGAATGGATGCCAAGGCTAGTAATACCTTTACAGTAACTAACTTAGCCACTGGTGAAAAAGTATCAATGTAATCAACCCCTTCTTGTTGAGTGTAACCTTTGGCAACCAAACGAGCTTTGTAATGCTCAATAGAACCATCGGATCTGTGCTTGATTTTATACACCCATTTGCAACCAATGGAGTGCTTGCCAGGAGGTAACCGGACAATAGACCAAGTGTGATTGGACTCCATAACATCAAGTTCAGATGTCATAGCATCACGCCAATGTTGAAATGGAATTGCTTGATGGTAAAACTGAGGTTCAACATGTAAAGAGACTGCCATAGCAAAGGCTTTATGTGAAGGGGAAAGAGAATGATACGAGAGATAATTAGATAAAGAATATAAAGTGTTGGAAGGGGAAGGACTAACAAATTACAATGGAAATCCCTTAGGTAAGAGGGGGTTTTGATAGGACGAGAAGAGCGCCTAAGAGAGGCTGGATTAGGATTTGGAGGTGAAACAGATGATGGAATGGCAGAATGGACAGGGAAAGGAACTGAGTTATGGGAGGTAGGAGATGGAAAATGATCAGGGGCTGGGGATGGAAGAACAATATCAGGAAAAGGGTCAATAAAAAGTTGATCAACAGGGAGAGAGGAAAAAGGGAACACGTGTTCATGAAAGACAACATCCCTGGAGGTAAAAAAACTTTTACTGTTTAGGTCAAAAAGTCTATACCCCTTTACACCATTTGGATAACCAAGGAAAATACATAACCTAGCACGTGGATCAAACTTTGTACAGTGAGCAGATAAAGTAGAAGCAAAAGCAAGACATCCAAAAACACGTAGTGAAGAGTAATCCACGGATTTATTAAACAATAGCTCATATGGTGACTTACCATTAAGCAAAGGAGAAGGTGTCCTGTTGATAAGAAAAGCTGCGGTCATCACACATTCGGTCCAAAAGGTAATTGGAATTCTGGATTGAAAGAATAAAGCCCGAGCCACATTGAGCAAATGTTGATGCTTACGTTCCACAACTGAATTTTGTTGTGGAGTCTCTACACAAGAGAATTGATGTAAAACTCCTTTGTCATGAAATAGTTTTGTGAAAGTCAATTCCTTGGCATTATCCGAGCGAAAACCTTTGATTTTGACATGGAACTGAGTCTCAACATAAGTGAAAAACCTTGGTATAGCTGTAATCACATCGGACTTGTGCTTAAGTAGAAAAATCCAAGTAAACCTAGTGCAATCATCAACAATTGTCAAAAAATACCGATAACCAAGTCTACTATGCCAAGTATGGGCTAAGACCTTATTAACTTGAACTATGGAATCTGAAATTGAAAAATTCTTATGACTTAAAGACTCGGTAAGAAAGTCTTAAGGTGAAGGCTCTTTATGCAACACATATAGCTCTTCAACTTTATCACCTTTGCCAATCATCTTCTGATTGTTGGAGTCCTGAATAATAAAGTGGTCATGAAAGAAGCTTACTACAAGGTGGGAATCAATCATAAGTGCACTGACAGAGAGTAAGTTGAAATGAAACTGAGGAACAAACAAGATATTCCTGAGAATCAAGTGAGAACTAATCTGTACATCTCTAGACAAACTGACAGCAATTTGAGTATTATTGGACAAGGTCACAGTAAAATCCTTTAGAGGCCTCAAGAATAGAAACAAGTTGGCATTTGAACAAATATGCTTAGACGCACCAGAATCAACTATCCACTGATCTGGAAAGGAAAAAGCAGTTCTCTTTGAGACAGAAAAACAAATACCTGTCAAGAATGAAGAAGAAGAGGGGTTTGTTGGAGTAATATCCTTCACAGAATCCTTCATAGAAGTAGCCAGATGGCTAGACAACGCTGTCATCAACTGTTGGTATTGATTATTGCTCAATGTTTTGAGAAAGCCTCCTATAGCTCCATCTTCGGGATTTAAACTGTTTTGAGAATTCAAGCCAGTTTGATAATCGAGTTGACTGGATGCTTGGTTGACAATAGCATTTTGAAACTTCGGCCTAGGCTTATAACCCGGTGGATACCCATGGATTTTATAACACTTCTCAATAGTGTGTCCATGAAAATTGCAATGAGTGCATAAAGGTCTCTCTTTCCTCTGTCCCCTATTATTTCCATAATTTTGGAAATCAAAACTAGTAGAATTAGCCCGTTTGGAGCCATCCTGTCTGACAGCAAAAGCCAAGCTGGAAGTAGAATCCATTCCTGAGCTGTTGTGAGAAACTACACTGCGTTGACGTTCTTCTTGAGAAAGAAGAGCAAAAACTTTGTTGATAGGAGGCAATGGATCAAAGAAGGAGCAGTTGTCCCCTAACCTGAGCAAAGCTGTCGTTTAATCCCATAAGGAAGGACATAACATACTCTGCTTGAAAAAACTGATTTAATGCCTTGACACCTCCACAAGAACATTTTCCACAAGAACACGAAGGTCAGAAATTGCTCAATTCTTCCCACAGCGCCTTCAATCTCGTGAAATATACGCCAACAGATTATTGATTTTGAACATGATTCACTAATTCTCGGCGCAATTAAAAAATTCTAGGGCCATTACTTTTTTGAAATCGATCTTGAAGATTGATCCAGATTTCAAAGGCAGAATCAGAGAACAACACACTAGCGAAAAATTCTTTGGAAACAGAATTAAGAATCCAAGAAATAACTATGTTGTTATTCTGAATCCAAGAATTTAGAAGATTCGCATCCGTATCGTCTGGGCGCAGAATGGAACCATCGATGAAACCGAGTTTATTCTTCACAGATAAAGCAATCACCATCGCGCGACTCCAAGATGTAGAGTTGTTGCCAGTAAGTTGCTGTGAAACAAGTACAAGTCCCGGGCTGTCGGAAGGATGAAGGAAGAATGGATTCAGAGGATCTTCAATGGCGGATCTGCCATGTTGCGAAGTAGTAGAACCAGAAGAGGAAAATGCCGAGGACTCCATGGAAACGCTTGTATGAACAAGGAATCAAGAGAAAATGAAGAAAGGAACAAAGATCTCTTGTATGAAGAAAAATGAAGAACGATTGAATGAAGAATCAAGAGGATTTAGGTAGCGGAAAAAAAAATTTTGCTCTGATACCATATCACGGGAAAACAGGAAAATGAATATTTCATTTACTCAACCAATAATATTACACAACCTCGGCCTTTATATACAAACTAAAATAACTAGCTTGCTCAGTAAGCTTAACAAACTAACTAGCTTGCTGAGTAAGCTTAACAAACTAACTAACTTGCTAAGTAAGCTTAACAAACTAACTAGTCTAATAAACTAACTAGTCTAAAACGCAACCCCTACTTAAATGGGGAGTGCCAGGCCTCGACGCTCTATCCCCTTCCGTGGGCCTAACAATATTTGTTAGAAAATGTAAAAAAAAAACAGTTTAGTGCACTTTAGTTCATAAATTTATAATTATAATTTAAAATTATTGTTATTTTATGTGTATTTTTTATAAGAAAAAATACTGTAATTATATACAATTCCATCTTTCACGAGTGCACATGTAACACTCTCATGATGAAAAAAAAGGACTTGTCAAGGGAAACTCAAAGTACAAAAGAAAAAGAAGAGGATTAGATTCTCCTAAATAAAGAACATAAGAAAATGAGAAAATTAAAAAGCAAAAACACAAAAGAAAAACCTAACAAACCCAAAAACTAAAGAATGAATGAAAATGTTCCAGGTAAAAAGGAAAGCGTCATACAAATTGATTCAACAAACATACAATCAATGGGCAGATATGGCATAATGTTCCAAGCCAACATGCAAAATAACCAATCAAAACTATTATACAATAACATGACATATATAATTTAGCTTAAATCCTTTTCTATACATCCACATAAAGTTATTATTATAACCGCAATCAATCACACATCTTCCAACTTAAACTAAACACAGTGAAATTGGAATTAGGGCATACTCAAAAAGCATCATAGACACTTACAGATGTCTCGTCAACTAAGATTGAAGGAAGTTTCTTCTCAGTCGCAATAACAACACCATTAGCAGCTGCAATGACCAGCTAAATATTAGTTAAACCTCATTTAACACCAAATAAAAAAAAAATCATTTCCACAAAGCGACGGTAAAATTCCGACCGAATCCGATACCAAAATCCCCTTTTTCCATATCTCGATTAGAGATCGCTCATCAAATTTCATCGTCGATTCAACGAAAATAACGAACCCTAGAAAAGTGTTTGAGTGGAAGATTTTTACCTTTGATTTCGAGGGAGGTTTGGCCGGAGCCAACCGCCGTCAAAGAGTGCTCGATCTGAGCCAACTTTCTCGAAGGACTACTCAACAAGAACAGCCATGTCAATGGAAGAAAATTTTGAGTAATATCAACATCTGAGAACAAAAATGCAAGGATAGAAAGAGAGAGATTATCACATGAAAGTAGTGAGAGAAAATGAGTACTGACTGTCTCCCATGGCGGCCGGAGAGAGAAAGTTAAATCGAAGGTTTTAGAGAGAGAAAGAGAGAGAGAGAGATAGTTGAGGTTCCGGAGAGAGAAGTGAAGTGTAGAAAAAGGGGAATTAGAAGATCTGTTTCTTTTTCTCAAAAAAAGAAAAAAAGTCCATTAAAAAAAAGAGCGTAGCGTGTTTGGTTTGTGGATTAGAATCATGAGATTAAGAGGTTGTTTGGTTGAGAGATTCGTCCCCTGATTCGAATCATGATTCGTGATTCGCTACAGTATTTTCTCTTATAAAAAATACACGTAAATAAAAAATAATTGTAATCCATGAACCAAACGTCTCCTTAGTCCCTAAACGATTTGTGGCTATTGGTGTTAAAGATTAGCGTCGTTTAAATTCATAAACTAGTGTGTGGCTTTTGGTGTTAAATTTCGTAAGTTTAATGTCGTTTACACGGACAAAACGACATGTAACTGGTGTTGTTTTCCTCGTTTATTTTTTCGTGTTAAGATTGCTAGTCGTTTATTACCTTCTAATTTCAATGACTTGGCCATCATCCTCTCCTCCTCAATCGTGAAGTTGAAAGCAAAAATGTCGATATCAATCATATTGTTGGTACTTTAAATTCGGTGGAAATATTGAAAAAAAATGGAAATATAAATATTTATTTAAATATTTAATATTTCTTTTTTTTAGGGGATTTCTTTTTAATGTTTTAAGATTTGATAAACATTAAAAAATATATATACATAAACTTCTTTAAAAATACATAAACAAGCAAGTTTGTACAAAAACAGTACATTATATAGATCTCTGCCGTATTGACATTTTCATTGATATATTTTTATATTTACCGAAAGGATTATTTACATCAATAACCTTTTGTATTTTAATGTCATTCTTCACTTTTGCCCTTAAATTTTAAAAGTTTATCTCAAAAATCTAAACCGAGGTAAAAACCTTATTTATACATTTTAAAAAAAAAGAAATATATATATATATATATATATATTATAAACTGACAAACACAAACCTCATTAAAAGTCGTTATTCAAGTACTGAAAACATAATAAAATCTCGATAAAAGAATGAACTTTGTGTGAAAAATGACCTCTTCAACAACACTTTCTGTCGAGATCTTCGGCAGAGCAAATGAAAGACAGGAAAATACCAGAAAAGAGCTTCCGAGGTATTAAACTATTGTATGTTTTATTTGGTTTTCTGGATTTTGTTAGTTTTTTTATTTGTGTTTTTAATTTGAGTTAAAATGTGATTTTATATGAAAATTTTTTTACTATAGTAAAAAAATTAAATATGACTATTTTTGAGAGTTTTTTATTATAACAAAACTCGAATTCTAAACTCGAATCAGTGAAATAAACGAAGCCTTAATAAATATATTTTATTTTTATAATTATTTAACTAAAAATTGTTAATTAAAATTAAAAAATAAAAAATATGATAATAAAAAGTGTTATTTTTACCTCCCCACTTAAAAATAAATAATTATCACTTAATTAATAAAAAGAAAATATAAGCACACAATGACACCTTATTATTCAAAAGGCAATTTTTACAATGGAACACCTCACAAAAACCACCGGTGATATCTCATTTTTAACCATTAGATTAATTTTTCAATGGTCACATTTGTATAGATCCGTAATAAAAATTTACAGCTCGCCAAATAGAATTGTTCTTACTGCATATATGATCGTTGAAAAATTAATTTAAAAGTGAAAATATAATGTTCCATCGGTGAGTTTTTTGAGTATAATAAGTTTTTACATAAATAATAAGTTTTTACAAAATTATGACAAATTATATACTTTTCTTAAATATAAATAGAAAATGGTCATTTATATTTTTATATCTTCTATTTTAGATTTATTCAAAAATTATAATATTGATTAAACTCAAATTTGTCTATTAAAGATTATCTTAAGTTGTCCGTTTAAAATCTAATAAAACAGAAGGTACGAAACCTTCCGTCTCATAGAGGACGGTCCCTCCTTATTATTATTATTTTTTTCCCTAACCATTCATATTGCATCCCACGGTTATGATTGAAGGAAGGGTATTGAACCGATAGCTTTTTCGCATTTTAATTGTGGTTGGCAACAACCAGTTAATTGACTAATTAAATCCCCACATAAACGTAGTTCATTGAACGATTTCTAAACATAAATGCTGCATGCAACTTGATCATTCTATTGTGTCAAATTTTGTTAGTATTCACTTATGTTACACCTTCGTCGACCATTCAAGCCACCCACTTTTGTCGTACGCGTCGAGAGCTCCGAAAGTCAGGACAAATCCCTGATGTCGAGAACTAACAGTTAGGGGGATGTCTCTAGGTTGAGGAGCACTTTTAGAGTCGAGAAGTGCTCAAGGTCCTCTCAAGACCTTTGCGTCGTTGAAGTCGAGAAGTATGCTAATAGCCCTTTGAAGCCTCTGGGTCGAGGAGTCAAGGTTTTGGAGTCGAGAAGTGCTCAAGGTCCTCTCAAGGCCTTTGCGTCGTTGAAGTTGAGAAGTATGCTAAAAGCCCTTTGAAGCCTCTGCGTCGAGGAGTCAAGGTGTTGGACTCGAGAAGTGCTCAAGGTCCTCTCAAGACCTTTACGTCGTTGAAGTCGAGAAGTATGCTAAAAGCCCTTTGAAGCCTCTGGGTCGAGGAGTCAAGGTGTTGGACTCGAGAAGTGCTCAAGGTCCTCTCAAGGCCTTTGCGTCGTTGAAGTCGAGAAGTCTACTAAAGGCGCTTTGAAGCCTCTGCGTCGTGGAGTCAGGAATTAGATCAGACCAGAAGCAGTCCAGTCAAATCCAGCAGCGGTCTTGTCAACTCGAAAAGAGAAGTATTGATCCGACTGCTACTGCAGGAGTCAGGAAATCAGGCGGCAGACAGGAAGGATCAGCCGCGTTTTCCGGAGCAGTCATCATGAAAACTCACCTACCCTCACGCAAATCAAGGACAGAAGATGGCTTCCTCCTTGGGAACGAAGAATACGTATTCACATGTAAAGGCCTATAAATAGAGCCAAGAAAACCAAGAGAGGGGGAGACATCATTTCATTACAAAAGAGGAGAGTTTGTAACTGACTGAAACACTAGTGCATGCACAAGTGGATTAGGCAAAGAGTTATTGCCGAACCACTATAAAATTGTTGTCTTCTTTACATTATTTTTCAATTTTTATCTTTGATTGAACCGTGAGTGTTTTTGGGAGAGGTAATTACGAGTTGTCGAAAAAACACCGTCAACAACTTATGCTAAATCAAATCACTACAAGAAAAAGGGATATTAACGAAGACAAAAAGTCGTTGCCAAAAATACCAAGTCATCACAAATGAATTGTTAGCGACCACTTGTCATCACAAATCTGTCGCCGCAATTGATTCGTAGCAAAAATAATTTGTGACGATTAGCAGTGTCGCAATTATAGTTGCGACGACAATCGTCGCAAATGAGTCGCTGTAATTATTTCGTCGGTTACATCATTAAGATGACATGGCATTAAGTATTTGTGACGACATGTTGCGAATTAAGTCATCGCAAAAGATTCAGAATTAGCTAACATGGCTAATATTTTTTGCGACCACATTTGTCGTCACAAATAATTTTTCATTTTTTAATTATGTTTTCTCATTTTAATATTCAATGTTGTATATTACTATATATTTAAACCCAATATTAAATATAATTCATGATATTATAATAATAATAATTAATTAAATAAAAGGAAATAAATAATAAAAATTATAAATAAAAATTATTATCGTAGAAAGTAATTAATAAAATAAAATAAAAAATGTAATTATAGTAGAAATGTATGGAAATAAAAATTGTTACATTAATAAAAATCTAATCTCTTAAATTAGCAGCATCACTAGAATCATCGTCGATATATCGTCGCAAATAGTGAAATTTTGTGCAACGACACGTCGTCGCAAATAGTGAATGCAACGATAAGTCGTTCAAAAGTTTTTTTTCTTTTTGGCGACGACATATCGTCGCTAATTGTAATTTTAGTAACGATAAATGTCGTCGCTAATAACCCTTTTTGTTGTAGTGAATCCTTATGCGCATCAAGTCCTGCATTATGAATTGCAAAATAATAAAGGTATAATCCAATTCCAATAGCACATCGTACACAATAACTACTTGTTAACTTCCAATTACCAAACCGACTTCATTAGAAATAAAGACTCTGGTTTTGGAAACTCAATTCCTTAATGTCATCTCACAAGCATTTCCATGAAAGCCTAATTCCATGATCGAGTGTCGATTACCTCTATATAACATAAATTCCATAGGAAATAGCCCCAACCATTAGAATCATACACCATCGTTTATATGCTTTCATTATCGGGCCTATTCCCGTTAATACTGAAACTGTGATTAGCGTTTTTTGAGATTTGAGAGTGTTATGTCTAATCGCACAAGCCTTTATTCTCTATAATGCTAAGTAGTGCCTTCAATTTGTTCGTAATGAAAAGGAAGGAGAAGGCCTATGGACATTTTATCCCATTTAAATCTAATCAAAGGTATCACAGGTCTTCAGCTTTCATCTTCCGAATCTCAATCTTCTTCAAATTGTAGCATTAAAAATATCTTCTCCAATAATAAAAATAAAAACCTAAATAAAATAATGCTAAGAAATTCCCCTAAATTCCCCCAAAATAATTCCTCAATTGTTTTCTTCCAATTCTCTAGTGGGGCTCTCTATTATTTTTTGGTTAATATCATAAATGGTCTATGAAGTTTACTCTCAATCTTATTTTAGTCCCTAACTTTTAAAATGGCTCACAGTTAGTTATTGATATTTTACTCTGTTTCAGTTTATGTTCTTTTGTTAGCTTGGTGTTAAATATTTGGCGGAATCGGTGAAAATTAGAGACTAACATTGGAATCATATAAAGTTTAGGGACAAAAATAATATAAAAACTAAAAATTTAATCTCCACATATAGTCTTAAAATTTTAACCGTTTCTAATTTTGATCCTTAATTTACACAGATTTTAGTAAATTTTAATTCTCAGTTAATAGAAAATTAAAACTAAAACAAAATAAAACCTCAGAGATTAATTGTGAGATGTTTGAAAAGTCAATAACTAAAATAAGATTGAGGTTAACAGTGTGTTTGGTAGGGTGGAAAACAAAGAGGAAAGAAAATAGAGAAATGATTTTAGAGAGGAAAATTGAATTTTAAGTTGTTTGGTAGAGAGGAAAAGGGAAGGAAGGAAAACAAAAATTCATGAGGCCCGCCAATTTTTAATCCTTCCAACTTTGAGAAGAAAAGAGGAGAGAAAAAGTTTGATAATCAAATGAAATGTAAAATAACAATTTTAACCTTCATCATTCATCATATTTTTATATGTATTGGGGTATTATTATAAAATAATTTAAATTTGATATTTTCTTTTCACTTTTCTTTCTCTTATACCAAACAACATGAGAGAAAATCTTAATTCTACTATTTTACTTCCTTTACCTAGGTATTTTACTTTTCATGCATTCCTCTTTTTTATAGGTAATCTTGACAAATACTCCTTAAAAATGCATGGTCAGAATTTTTACTTTTTACTCTTGATTCATAACTTTTTTAGTCAAATAACTACACTAACAAAAAGATATTTATTAAAAATATAAGATAAAAATCTAAACTCATACACTCTTAAAAATAAATTATCCATTTTTTTTATTCATCCTGCTAAACATAGTATTACCCTTTATTTTATGTTCACTATTGAAAGAATTAAGGGTTGTTCTTTTGCATTTTTGAGTTAGGGTGATTTGAGTGATGATCTTGAGTTGAGTTTGAGTTATAATTTGAGTTGAAGTTGTAACTTGAGTTTGTGTTTGGATGTACACATTTGAGTTATGATTTGAATTGAGAATTTATTTGAATTTGTGTTTGGGTGAGTGAAAACTTAAATTTGTATTTAGATAGTATTTTAATTAAAACTCAATAGTGATAAAAAATTTTAATAGGATATATAAGTGGAGTTTTATTCATCTTTTCGTTGTGAATGTATAGAAAAAAAATCATCTCAATCAGAATTAAAAAGAAAAAATTATGACATTTTTAAAAATAGAAAAAATAATATTTATTAACTTGTTTTGTATTAAATAGAAGTGGGGTTTTATTCATCTATTGTTCTTGCTTGTGAAGAATAGAAGTGTCAAGACCAATAACATGCTTTGAGCCTTGAGGAGAATTTTGATACCATATTCTGTTTAAATTTCAGAAGGAAATGACAATCATATGGTAATTCTTTACCTCTTATCATGCAAATTTATAAGTGTAGACGTAATTTTTTTAAAAATAAGTAAATAAGACAAAATAGTTGGAGAACAGGGGGGAAAAAAAAAGAACAGAGAAAACAGAGAAAAGCCCAACACCATTTATCAGCGAAGGTCACCGGAATTCAGTTTCTTTTTAAAAAAAAAATATATATTATAAATATAAAATTCTGTTTTGAAGTTAAATTATCAGGGTACGTCTCATCTCACATCAAACCTCGCTTTGAGTTGCTAACAAAATCAAAATATCATGTGAGCATTTGTGCCCAAGTTTTTACATATAGTTTATCATATGTGTGAATGGAAACACTAAACATGTGAATATATATGTTCAAGCTCTTTACAAATATATGTGTGTGTGTGCGTGTGGGGGTCAAGCTCCAAAATGAGATCGAAATGAAAAAAAGAAAATTAGCATTTTTCTCACGTCTAATTTAAGTACTTCTTCCTGCTTATCAAAAAAAAAAAAAAAAAAGAACATTATGTTAGCCGAAATAGTATAGATAACACAAAAGAGGAACAAGTTAAGGAATAACAAAAGCGAAATTCATACAATTGTAAATTAATTCAACCTTCCTACCAAACTTGAAAACGGAATTGGAAAAATGTCGAGGCACATGGAGCACGTTTTCCTTAAAACAGATTCGTCCCCTCCGGCGTGTGCTTGAGGTTACGTTGGACGTCCGTCTCCCAGGATACAACGACAACGACGGTAGCTCGATGCACTTTCAGAACCGTCCGGCGAACTAAAACTTGATCTTTCCTCTATCACCAAAACGGAACAAAACAAGACAAAGAAACACACAACTTTGGAACAAGAGAGAAACGGAGAGAGAAGAAAAGATTTCTTGAAAAGGTGTCCTTTGTTCATGTGGAGTTTGCCCTTTATATAGGCTCTAAAATCTAGGTGTTACACCAAGACATTATGGTGTAATAACTCAGATTTATTCCAGCCATTAGTCTGCAAAATAATGGAGCAAAACGTTTTTGTTTTTCCATGAGGAATCCAGCCACAAAGCATATCCATGTTCAAGGAAAAACTGATGCAATAATCAGCTTTTATCATCACAATTATGCTTGGTTTTAAGCACACCATTAAGCCTCCATTATGCTCATTTACCAGCCATTAAGCACAGCTTTATGCTCAGCCAAACAACGGGAAGCTAGAAGGACTTGGCTAAAGCAAAAATAAAAATTGTAAAAATAAGCTCGCACGGGACGGGTTTTTTGATCCGGCATTCGTGTCCACACACAAAGCATATCCATGTTCAAGGAAAAAGTGATGCAATAATAAGCTTTTATCATCACAATTATGCTTAGTTTTAAGCACACCATTAAGCCTCCATTATGCTCATTTACCAGCCATTAAGCACGGCTTTATGCTCAGCCAAACAGCGGGAAGCTGGAAGGACTTGGCTAAAGCAAAAATAAAAATTGCAAAAATAAGCTCGCACGGAACGGGTTTTTTGATCCGGCATTCGTGTCCGCACACAAAGCATATCCATGTTCAAGGAAAAACTGATGCAATAATAAGCTTTTATCATCACAATTATGCTTGGTTTTAAGCACACCATTAAGCCTCCATTATGCTCATTTACCAGCCATTAAGCACAGCTTTATGCTCAGCCTCCATTATGCTCATTTACCAGCCATTAAGCACAGCTTTATGCTCAGCCAAACGGCTGGAAGCTGGAAGGGCTTGGCTAAAGCAAAAATAAAAATTACAAAATTAAACTCGCACAGAACAGATTTTTTGATCTAGCATTCGCGTCCACACACATTGACTCCTAACCCGCCAAGAGCGTCTCTGGTATACATGTTTACCTAAGTTTCAAAGTGCAATCACTTATAAACACCACATTGGCTTCACTCCTAGCCAATGTGGGATTTTTACAATTTTCTTTCTTCACTTACCGTTCCAAGTACCATACTTAGACCATCAATTTCTCATTCACCCAAAAACCATTTTGAGTGTATGAATACTCGATTTCGATCTCCTCGCGACGGAGAACGCAAATCCATCGAGACCCGTCCCATAAACTTATGGGGCCCCATCCGAATATGGGCCTCAAAATGGGCCTTTAAAATGGCTTAACAAGCCATTTTTTCCAATACATTATAGTCTTTCAAAAAGGATATTTTGTTTCTGTTATCTTATTCTCAGAAAAGATAAGAACTAAAAAATATATATATTCTGTTGAATAGCTAAGTGTACCTTTGTTTTTTCAAACTAAATAATAAAAAGCCTATGCAAAATAAAGATTTAGTGGTCCGTTCCTTATGACCTCTTCTTTTAGCCAAATGATGAATGCACAGCCGTTTTTAAAAAATAAAATAAAAGAAAATAACAAACGTCTTGAATATATATTTGCAAGAAGGAAGGCTGATAAATTTAAACAAACGTGTAAATGAACTGATCAAAGGCTATTTGAGCCAAAACAGGAAAGAAAAGAAAAAAAAAAAAAACCATTAATTATTTCCATTTTTTTCTCATTTAATTTAGGGTTTTGCATGAATGACGAATTTAGCCCTTCCCCTTCATTTAATTTAACCAAACTAACGCTTCCTTTTTGGGGCTTCCATGCCATCGTACTTTCCCCAGAGTCATATTTTTCCTTTTCCATTTCTGTGTTGTTTTGCTGTTTGCCATTTCTTATTGTTTTCCATTTCACAGTTTTCCAAGAGACATTTATAAGAAAGATAGTACTGATAACTGTACTATTGTATCGTATTACTAGCAAATGGCAAAAGTATATGATATACATAATACATGCTTCGTTGAAGAGGAGTTATATCCTCTATAGTTTTACAATAATGTTTCACACACAAAATTAGATGTTCACGTTATCAGAATCAGAAAGCTAAAAAAGTGGGGCTTGTATAGTTGTGATGTCATACATGAGAGAGAGAGAGAGAGAGAGAGAGAGAGAGAGAGAGAGAGAGAGAGAGAGAGAGAACAAAATACCCTAAATAAAATGCTCTGGACAATTAATGATCAAGGAGGCACTATGCAGAATACAAATTTTTTTTTTTCTTTCGGAGCTGATCAAGCAATGAGGTACAGCTTTCAGACTCTGGTAACAACAGTCGTAGAATTATCATATCTATTATCTAAATTCCAAAATAGCATCTATATGTTAAAAGGGTCTACTTTAGGGAAATTTCATGACTCAGCATTCCAAAATGTACTTCTCGTGTAGAAATGAAGGATAACGAAATAAGTATGTTTATCAACATCTATTGCGTAGTTCAACAAAAATTTTATTTGTGTTATCAATCCATGAGTACCCGTTTAGTCGAACTTACTCGCGGTTTCAGTTTGTGGTGGGGGTTGAGACGTTATATGTATTGAAATTAGTGTTTGTATTTCTTCAATTTGTGATGGCATTACCACGTATATATATATATATATATATATATATAGAGAGAGAGAGAGAGAGAGAGAGATTAGTTCAACAGAAGAAGAGGTGCCTAATTACCACAAATTATTATTCAATCTAATATCATTTCTTCTGCTGACCTGGAGTATCTCCAAATCTGTTCAACGGTTTATCTTGTGAAGCGTAAGAGTTTATGGAGCAGGACGAATAAAATGAAACGAGGTCGTGCAACTTTGTAAAATCCTTGCACTGAAACCCTTAAAAAGTGATTAGCTCCCACATTCTTAGTGACATCACAAGAAGAAGAAGAAGAAGAAGAAGAAGAAGAAGAAGAAGATTTAACAACGTGCATTGATAAACATTGTGAAATTTTACAACGATTAGAAACTGTCGACATAAAACGGCAGGAACAATAAAATGGCAGCAATATAAAGTTAAAAGACGAAAACAACAGAACATAAGAACGTACATATTCTAGATACTACAACGTGAACAAACCTTGAAAACGACAACAAAATCATAGAAGCGAGAGTAAACTTAGAAACGACAATAATGCGACGAGCTCTTGTGAAACGATAATTGATAATAACAGCAAACGGACAACAAAACAAACGACAACAGCAGCAGCCTAGAAAACAACAGCAACTGGAAAAGGAGCAAAAAACCAAATTTAAAACAAAAAAGAGAGAGAGAGAGAGAGGGAGCAAACATAAGATTGTCTTTACATCGTATAGCATAATGTTTTTGGTGGTTGAAAGTATAATCTCTGTCATAGCTGGCATCTTTATGTTGTTCATATCATCATTTCGTAAGTCAAAGTTTAACACTTGGACACTTTGGAGATGATAATATCATGATCAAGAATTGCATTATCGAAAACACTCGCAGGTTTAACTAGGTGGAATTCTACGCCCTCCTCCAATAGGTTCAAATACACCCGCTTCGTTTTTATTTTTAGTTTTGAAGAAAAAAATAAAGAAAGAAAGAAACATCAGAAAGCTTACAACAGGGATTTGTAACTTTAGTTGGGATGTACACGAATTTCAAATAGATCTATACAAGAGACTCAACCATAAGTTTAGGAAGAGAAATCATTTAGAGATTCATATAATCAAGATGACACTAAGCAGAACACAATGAAGCTCTTTGCTTCACCAGCAATTCTTTCAGCTTCTTTATGAGCTGAGGGTTCGAGCACATGTAATCCTGGAAGGACTCTCTTAAATCCCGTAATAACTGCGTGTCATTGTCGCCGGGGCTAGTATCGAGAAGTTTAGTGACTAGATTCTTCCAGAGAACAACGTTCCAATATCTAGAAAACGAAATACAATGAGCACAATATAAGTCGGATTATGGTGAGAGAAAAACATGAATACAGTAATTGCTCAGTTTTCAGGATTACAAGCCATGATCTAAAAAGTGATGTATCAAGAAATGAATGAAATAACGTCTAAAAGATGACTTGGGAAGGTAAGAGTTTCAAGTTAGTCTATACTGTATGGAACAGGTAACTGCATTTGTAACGCGAGTAAAAGTCTTCGAGTTTGCCTGAAATTTCCATGGTTTTTTTCTGTTGCATTTCAACACAACGGAAGCCTGAAGTCCTGCAATCTCCTTTAAATTCAGTACCATCAGTGAAAAGATGCAGATCTATTCCCCTTCCGCAGTCAACAAGACAAAGACCCTGTATGAAGTGCTCTTGTTACTTTCTTTAAAGAAGGAAACGAAAAGCTTGAACTAAATACTGGCATTTAATTTGATGTAACCAAAACGAACTTGATCACGCCAAGCACCACTTCTGTCGGGAAATGCATCTTCTACTAGGTCATCCCTGCCAAAACAAAAAACAGGTGACCGCCTTTTCTACTTGAATTGTGAATGGCAAGGTCGGTAGAGGATCGAAAATCATTATTGAAGGTGAACAGCCAGAATTACCGGAAACTCAATAATTATATGAGGGATGCTATACCATGGTCCCATTATCTTATCCTTAGGACGCTTTGCCTTCTTTTCTTGGCTTGACAGTTCTAATCACGCCGTAAACTAATAAGCTATTCGTTAGAAATGGTTACACCCCAAGTGCCAAGTTTCAATATTATTACGTAGATGAAAAGGTTTCCTCTGTCGGGCTCGTTTAGTTCGCTGATTCGAGTTAAAATGTGATTTTATATGAGAGTTTTATAGTAAAAAAAATAAATGTTGACAATTTGTTAGAATTTTTTACCGTAATAAAACTCAAAGTCTAAGCTTAAATTAGTGAAATGAACGGGTCTGTAGTTAATACTTTACCTTACATTAAACCAACAAACATGGTTCCTACATGATTAGCTATGCAGAATGACTGAGTAACAACTTGCAGATATCAACAACTACTAGTACAAGGTCATTCGACTTATGGAAGGCGCTGTTGTTTTCTCAGAAAGGTTGATATTGCAAATATTACTATAAAAACACAAACAAATAACAAAGTTCGTAAATTTGGTACACATTATTATTATGAACGCAACGGCAGTCACTGAATATATGACTGGCCAGTGACATCAATGTCTCTGTCACCTGTATAAGGTGGAGGTGAATTCAGCTGGGCCGTCAGCATTCTGGGTTTCACTGGTTGGTGCCTTACTAACCGGTGGCTTTTCTGGTTGTCCCTCCTCGGTGCCTTACATTCCACAGCCGTAGGCGTAGCGAGTTACCGGGTCCATCAGTGATATGTTGGGGGTAGCGCTGAAACTTTATATGGCCCGCCCGCGACCATCCAAAAATATCGAGTTTTTACCCGAGCCCGACCCACCAAAAAAATTCGGGCCGCCCCCCGAGCCCGAATATGCCCTTGAACAGGCCGCGGGCTTATATTTAGCTACCCGAACCCGGCCGGGCCGCCCAAGCCCGCCTGAATAACCCGAAATTTTTTTAATATTTTTTAATATTTATAATTATTAAGTTAGTTTGTGTTAAAATTATATAAAAATTAAAATCAACATTCAACAGACATTATTAACACAATTGAATAAATTAATCATGTATATTAATTATGTATATTAAATTCGTAATTCATGATTGTCTCGTTAAAAATCTTACCAAGAAAAACTCAATTGTTTCACTGGTTGGTGCCTTACTAACCGGTGGCTTTTCTGGTTGTCCCTCCTCGGTGCCTTACATTCCACAGCCGTAGGCGTAGCGAGTTACCGGGTCCATCAGTGATATGTTGGGGGTAGCGCTGAAACTTTATATGGCCCGCCCGCGACCATCCAAAAATATCGAGTTTTTACCCGAGCCCGACCCACCAAAAAAATTCGGGCCGCCCCCCGAGCCCGAATATGCCCTTGAACAGGCCGCGGGCTTATATTTAGCTACCCGAACCCGGCCGGGCCGCCCAAGCCCGCCTGAATAACCCGAAATTTTTTTAATATTTTTTAATATTTATAATTATTAAGTTAGTTTGTGTTAAAATTATATAAAAATTAAAATCAACATTCAACAGACATTATTAACACAATTGAATAAATTAATCATGTATATTAATTATGTATATTAAATTCGTAATTCATGATTGTCTCGTTAAAAATCTTACCAAGAAAAACTCAATTGAGATAAAAACTTGGCAAAGAAAAAAGAGTGCAATCATTTTGTGATGAATTAGTGGGAAATTACCCTTCTTTCACATTATGTTGGGCATCAAAGGGAATACCACTATAACCAAAAGGATCCATTATAAAAAAATAAGAGCGATTTGAGAAAGAGAGAGTTTTAGGATAATGTGATAGTTTTTAGAAAAATTGTGATAGAGATTTGAGCGATTGAGAGAGATTGAGAGAAACTGATAGGGATTGAGAGAGTTTGAGTGAGAAAAATGTGTGGGGGATGGGGGTATTTATAGGAAAATTTTTGGGTTAAAAAATTAATTTTTTTTCAAAAAATTCAGGGTGTAACGGCTACTTTAGGAATCGGCGGGTCGGGTTCGGGCGGCAACGATCAAAAAACTAGCCGTTGGACGGGTTTTCGGGCACTTCGGCCATTCGGGAAAACTTTGGGTTTTCAGGCTTATCTTCGGGTCGGGCACCAACGGTCAAAATTTTGACCGTTTTTTGGGCAATTCAGCCACTCGGGCGGTTCGGTCATTCGGGCTTGGCCGGAAAATTTTTTAAAAAACTCCGGCAGACACCGGTTGATGACGCCTACACGGCGGCGGGTTCCGGAGTGGTGTCCAAATTTGGGCTGCCCGAGCCAGAATTTTCAACTTTGGACAGGCCGGCATATGGGCATGCTTGCCGAGCCTGAAAAATTCGGCCAGCGGGCCCGCCCGCCGGCCCAAAATTCCACCACTAGTTGGGAGATTGCTCATGGGCCTCGGCTTTATACTTTGCTCATGTTCAGTTCGTCAATTTGAATTTTCAATTCAAGTTAAAATATGACTTTATGTAAGAGTTACAGTAAAAAAATTAAATATAACTTTTTATAAGAATTTTTAATTATAATAAAATTATAATTAAAAATTTAAATCGGTGAAATAAATTAAGCTTTTATCTCTTCTCTTATTTAGCTCTCCACTCTGCCTCCACTTTCTTTTGCTCATCTTGAATCTCCTTGATTTTCCATCATCACTGTCTTTTGCGCTTTTTGTTTCCCTCTCTTCCATCAATCAGCACATGAGAGTCGTCTATCTATATGGTTTCTAATTTTTATCTAATTTTCGTTAGTTTTGCTTTTACCTTTTTTTATTGCCTACGGTTTCTGTATAACATTACACGTGGAAGGCTTTGTGACGTGTTGAGATTATGAGCTGCCTCGTCACTGCTTATGTGCATCAACCATACACCTCAACCAACTCTCAACGATCAAAAGTTTAATTTTTCTACTATATGAATGTCCGTTCATTTCACCGATTTGAATTTAAAATTTAAATTTTATTACAATAAAAAGTTTTTAGAAACACAGTTGCATTTAATTTTTTTATTATAATAAAAAACTATCACATAAAGTTAAATCTTAACTCAAATTAAAAACTCAAATCAACAAATTAAACGGATCATAAATAACTAGTCATCATAATCGCATTTAAGTAGACGTTATAAAACTTAAAAACTAATACAAATGGATAATGACATAGTCTCACCTATACACTGATAATATGGCATATCATATGCTTTCTTATAAATCACTTTCCCTATATTGCATGTGGGGCTTCGTTCATTTCGCTGATTCGAGTTTTGCTACAGTAAAAAGCTCTCACAAACAATCACATCTAACTTTTTTACTACAGTAAAAAGCTCTCACATAAAATCACATCTCAACTCGAATTAAAAACTCAAATCAGCGAAATAAAAAGGGGGCCTTAGTTTCATTAATCCACCATTAATCTTTTATGCCCATTATAGGTGAATATTTCCACTTTTAAGGTGAGAATTCTTTTTGTGAGAATGGAGATTCTAACCCTAAGCTGTGAATAAGGAAGAGTTATGGTAGGTGTCCTTACAATCATGCCACCACCGTAGGTGGTATACTACTCTTTATTTATACGAGGTATTTATATGTTTATATTTTGTATTTTATATTTATTTAAAAAATATATTTTTAATTTTTAATCTCAAATTAAATTTAATATATAAATTTATACTTTTTCATGATCAATTTTTAATTTTGATCTTTAAAATACTTAAAATATCCTTAATGGAAAAATAAAAATATAATTTTTTGCATGTGTCGTTTGTTTCTTTGTTAGAAAAACATTTACTTATTATTATATACTAGGTCTATTATTTATTATATACTAGGTCTCCAACTCTCATAAAGCTGCCACAAGTCCACGCGTCAGGAGCACAAACATATTGGAACCTGCAGCCATGTCTTTCTTTAGGACAAGTGTAGCCCTACAATTTATCAACGGCCAAGCAAACTACTCCAACAAAGGTGCCGCTTCCGGACCGGAGAAGTTACCTATAATTTCATTATAATATATAAGTAAAGTCTTTAATTCGACACAGAATTAAAATGGTATATGTATTTTTTTTTTAAATATGTATAATATAAAAAGACATTTATAATTTTTTTAAATACTTATATACATATTTTAAAAAAATATATTTTTTTTTAAAAAAATATATAAATATATTTTTTAAAAATATACATATGTTGCTCTAATCCGTGCCGAATTAAAAATAATTTCATAATATATAATATAATATTATAAAATATTAAATAAATATATTATAATTAATTGTTATGTAATACAATATAATAGATAATAATATTAAGCAGCAAACAAACTAGAATAAAGAAAGAACAGGGATTTCATCTAAGGTGCCAACACAAGCACAACAAGAGATTTTTTTCTCTTAGTCGCTAAAAGTTGATTGATTTGTTCTCCACATGCCACTGTAATCGTAAAGACTCTATCTCAAAAGCTGCCTTCTTTTTTTATCAGAGAATTCTGTCTAGATTAAAAATAAGTAATGTAATAAAGTAAGCGAGGCTTTCAATTACAAACAGAAGACGTGTCTCAGACAAGCAAGCTACAAGCATGAACAACCGGTTTCGTTTCACCTTATATATGATCGGACAACTATCAATATCTAAAAATATCCTTTCTTATAATGTTGTTGTTAAATATATATATATATATATATATATCGTAAACTATCGGATCGGGTACTACTTAGATGTGAAACTTTTCGACCTTATTGGTTGTGATATTAAACTTACGTGGTGGGGAGGAATGAAATATTTTTAACTTAAATGAAACACCCCTTCCTAAAGGTACTTCAAGTGTAGTAAGACGAAGTGCTCCCCTTTACAGAAGCGCGAGGGGAACGGTGTCATTGGTAGGCTTTCAGGGGAGTGCTCTAGTTGTCATTTTCAGTTAGGCTTCTTGGTTGGCTTCGGCCTCTTTACTTCTTTAGTTCAATTCTTGAAATTCCTTAAATTTTGATGTTTCTAAGAAGTCAAATCCTGTCTCTAAGGTAACTAGGCCTAAAGAGAAACAATTAGTCACCTTGAGATATAAAACATCCAGAGACTGTTTTTCTTGCGTTAAATTTTTTTTTTTTTAATTTCCATTCCATTACGAATTACTCCATGCAAATCATCATGACGAATCCTACAAAATATTAAATAAATATATTATAATTAATAGTTATGTAATCATAACGTGTAAACAATATAATAGATAATAATATTGGAATTATAACCATAACTATATTGTATTATAATATTTTTATTACATATTATATTATATTTCATATTTTAAGATTGTTGACGGTAAAAAATGACCAATATTAGAGGAACCGAATCTCTAGATTGAGATCCATTTCCAAAGATCAAACAACCACCAACGAATCAAATAATAATAAAAATAAAGAGAGGGGCATAAGAACTTAGAGTGGTTCGGCTTAATATAGCTTATGTACACTATGGTTGGTGAGTACTTCATTAGATTTCTCGGATTACAAACTCGAACTCTCAATTACATGTTCTCTCAACATTCAAGGTAAACGAGAAAAAGAAAGTAAAGTCTTGTCTCTGAGAGAGAATCCGACCCCTTCTTCGTCTCCTCTTCTCGTTGTCTCCCTTGAGTACCATTCCTCTATGGGTGTAACCGTCCAACCCACATTTACCACTTTCGCCTCTCTTGCTTCCCTCCCAAACGTGACTTCTTGCTTCCCTCCGGACATGACTCTTGCTTTTGTCGTTGGTAATTTGTATGCCGTGGGATCGCTGACATTGTGGCTTCCTTATTTCCCTCGTTAGTAATCCACATCTTGTGGGATCGTTGACGTGGTTATTTCCTTATTCCCCCACATGAAAGAGTTGACGATTCCCTTATTCCCCACGTGAAAGATTTGGGCGGGAGATTAGGTATCCTTCATATGTGAATTTTCTATTACCCGTCCACGGATGGTATGACGGTTTCTTGAGCATATCTTGATAACCCAAATGATGTGGGGGGGTAGATGAGGAGGTTAGGCTTGTTTTAACTTGCCCTTTCCCAAGGCAACCGTCTCAGGATATCAAGTTTGAGGCATTATTCTTAAAGCTCTGAGCTTAAGGTACTAAGCTTGAGGTACCGAGCTCAAGATATTTAGCTTTAAGACATTAAGTTTCATGTACTTCATCTCGAGCTTAAGGCAATGAGCTCAAGGTGTTGAGCTCAAATCCATATTTTGAGTTTCGCGAAAAATTCGTGAGATGTTATTTTTGACTTAGAAAAACTTCTTAGCATCACACTACTTGATACGTTCCTTCTCACTTACCTCCTTGAGATACTCCTCCTCACTTTACCTACGTGAGGTATTCCTACTCACTTACCTACTTGAGGTATTTGTTCTCAGTTACCTCACTTAACATACTAGGTTTATCTTACCCAGTTTAATGTACCAAGCTCAATTTTAAGTTTTGAGTTTTGAAGTAGTCTACATGTAATGCCACGTTAGACTTGTGAAAAATTTTAGTATAACAATAACTACTATATAATATATTGTACTTATATTATAATATTCAAGAGCAGTTATTGGAAAAAAAAAATGAAGAAAAGTGCATGAAATGACCATTCTTCCCATGTAAAAAAATAATGATTATTCACTCAAAATAAATGAATGACTTTTTTTTATAAATCAAACTAAATATTAGACTTAGATTTCATTCCATTTTATTCTTTCCCTTTCCCCAACTAAACACATCCTTAGAATCTTTCGAACCATGTGAACAACTTTATTTATTATTTTTCTTTATTGCTAATCTTGTGGGGGCGAATTTATTTATAGGATTATCAATCTGGATTGTGAAAGCAAAGCTGACAATTTGCTGGAAAAGCAAAAATGGATCAAAAAATTATGTAATTGCACGTGCACCTAATTCCTAATCGTCCTTGGGCCTTTATGTATATTTTGTCACCCATTCATTGATTCATTCTTTTTTCTTTTTCTTTTGGGTTAAAACTCTGTTTATCTTCAAGCTTGTATGATTATTTAATTCTTTTTTTTTCCCCTGTAAAAATTGCGACTAGTATAACAATAGGTGATAATCACTTTAGATTTTTAAATTTGAACGGTCTGATTTATAAATGAGAGCATTTTTATGCTTGTATTATTTTTAATGTAAACATTCATAGATGACACCATTAAAATTTAACTATTAAAAATTAATCAAATAGCTAAATAAACTTAATCTACCAATAAGCAAAACAATGTGCTGTATAAGTTTTTAAGAAAAAATTGATTGTAATGGCATATTGTATAAGCACTTCGTATTGTATTATTTAAGAATAATATAATGCCCTTGCAGGCCTTATCTATCTCCCGCCCACCATCAAGTTGGAGATCGACAGTTTCAATAGTCCCAACCCCATTCTACCACCCGAGAATGCTCGTCAAACCTTATGTCGTCACCCAAAAAAGACCTTTTTCTAAGGCCGTTCACGGGTCAGGACGAGCTTTACTTCTAGACCAAGACGGCGACTCTGACCCGTATGGTTAAGACATCCTTCCCCTGGGATTGTGAGAAGCAACATTTTTCGATCCCTAAAGAAATCGATTTGGACTAGATATGACTTCGGACCTATTGTAATGCGTTCCAACATTTCTCCTATCGCCTAGATGAGGGCATTCGTTCATCCTTCAGTTCAAAGCGCCAACAGGATTGGCTACGACAAACATAAACCATTTCTTACTTCCAAACAAAGTTTGAACGTTGTCTAATCAAATCCGCCCTTTGAATAAGCGAGGCTTTCCCGATAGAAATAGTTGCATGCGAGAGAGATCCCAATTCCGTGTATCCGGTTAAGCAAGCCCTGCCGCCAGCTTCCACCCAGACAAAAAGCGTGAGCGCCTAGCGCGAAAGGTTGCTTTACTAAATAATATAAGGCGCGTTAGCGCTTTAGTTTTCAATAAGGGGCGGAGCTTGAAAAAGCGAGGGGAGCCTAGAGTAGCAGCCTATTACGTTTTTCAGGCCCCTTTACTTTAGATTATATTAGTAAAGCGCTAGCGCCCCTATAGAGTAAGGCTCTTCTGCTATCAATGAAACCGAAAGAAAGACAAAAACCCAGTGCGTTTTGTATAGATCGAGACTTGTAGCTTGATTCTTTACTCATTCCATACTGGGAAGAATTGCAGGAGTTCGATAACACTTCTTCCTATTTCTCAATGATATCCCACGATCAATAAAGCGAGGGCCTTTACTTACTAGCTTCCTCCTTTCTTAGAGAATTTCGAGATAGCCAGGAGCGCATTGTCTTTTATATATTATATAATTTAATACGAAATTCAAATTTAATACAATATATAGTGTGATATCTAATACAAATAAAAACCTATGTATTAGATCATATTATGCATTTAACTTTATAAACATATAAAATATTTTACAAATATTAAGAGTCGAGATGAGATTTTGGGATCGAGTCGATGTTAGGTCTATATTTTAAAAAAATTACACTTTGACCCCTTAATTTTGTAAAAATTATATTTTAATCCCTCAAATTTAAAAATTATATTTTGACCTCAAAGTTTTTTCTAAATTATAATTTCACCCCTCAATTTTTAAAAATTACAATTTGACCCATTTTAAAATTTTGTGTGTGTGTGTGTAAAAATACCCATGTTGAACAACTCTACATTTTTCATTGCCCGCTCCCAATGTTGAGTTTGGATTGAGATTTGAGTCAAGTTATGTTATGATTAGACTTAAATTTTATTCAATTACAAACTAATACGTAAATACAATATGATGGTAAAGATAATATAATGTCATTTACTACAAACCAAACACCATTTCGTATAAAAATTATATAATATACTACAATATTATACGATACAATACAATGCACCAAATATGTCTAAAACGAATAATTGCACTTACTGAAAAAGAAAGCAACCACTTGAAAATTTATGGAACTATACACTCATAATTACACTTTGATTTAATAAATAAGTTTCTGCTCATTAAAGAGACGACAGAAATGCATAAATTGTACATAATATGGCCCTTGAATGGTAACTCATAAGCACCATAGCAAAATGGCTTCATATTACAACTATAAGCATATCTTATAATCAATGCACATGCAAATTCACATTATAACAAATGCTTGTCTTCTTATGTATTACGAAATTCAATCATTCCAGTACCTAAAGCGGAAGAATCAAACATTTATGCAATAGTTCGGACTTGTGTAATAGAAACACGTGTCAATAACATATGCTTCTCTAGCATGCAGATATGATGTAAAAGAATTCTTTGTTTCCTCATAAACAAAAAATATAATGATAATGAAGCGCTGTTCCTTTCTTTCGGAGTTTCTTTTGGGTATATTTAGAACTCGTTTTAAAATAATTTTATTTTTTGTATAAAAATAAAAATGAAAACGTTTTCAATCTCAGACATAAATCATTTTTAAAAATGTGTTTGATAATTTTTTTAAGAAATTATTTTCAGTATAAAAAAACTCATTAATGTCTCTCTCTCTCCCTCTGCTCGAGAGAGGAGAAAATAAAAATAAAAAATAAAAAACGACTAAAAGTCGTTTTTCATTTCTCTCTCATTTTACACTAAACCAAAAGATCGTTTTCATTTTCGTTTTTTTTCTTTATTGCGCCAAACGTCGTTTTAGAAACGTTTTTATTTTTTTTTTCTCAGAAAACGTGAAAAATAAAAACGGAATCAATTTCAAACATGGCATTTGTGCCCCTTTTTCTTCTTGCATTGTTCCTCTTCTTGGTCCCTAGGGGCATCCTTGGCGCCTCTAGGCTGGCAACTAAATTTGTAGCCCTAGCAGTGGGATCTTGAGGCCTAGGAGGGCTTTGTTAATGGTGATAAAAGTGGATGTATTCATTGGGGGGGTTGGCTTTTGTTGTGTCCTTAAAAATGGGTGGAAGCGATCCCGTCCGTTGACTCAGTGGTGCTAGAGCTCCTACTTCTCCAGGGTTTTGGTCACTTTAGCACCGTGTTGCTCGAGGTGGTGCCCATCGACTCAGTCGCATACATGCATCAATTTGATAATGCTTCGATAATGTTTCGGGCATGGTCTCTCTACTCCCTTGGTGTGGTATTCACTCGATTCTTGTTGACCACGGAAGCTGGTGGTGTCGTTCGAGGCTTCTCCTAGTGTCTTGGGATCTTGCATGTAGTTTAGGCTTTATTTTGTTTCCATATAGGGGATTTGTTTTCCCGCCAATTGTTTGTCAAAATTATATTGCACTAGTTTTGTTTTTGTGGCATATTGCACTAGATTTATTTTTATGTGGTGTAGTGTTTTACTTTAATGTTATAGGTATTTTGATCTCAATCAATCTAAAGTACTAATTAATTGTGGAAGTATTATTAAAAGAGTCATTTATGCGATTGAAATTTAGTGTGCCTCTTCAATTTTTGATTGTCGAAACTTGTTAAGCATAAGGAATGACCAATAGTATCAGTTTTAAAAAAAGTGTTACATTTTTCCATTTCCAGAATAAGAAACCGATATATACGTGTATATTTGCCCCCAAGAAAATAGGAAAGCGACAATTTGTAACTAAGGTGGACAAAAAAAAGAAAAAAGCTAATTCGGTTTCATATGTAAGAATTTGTGTAATCTTTTTTTGCTACTAGTAGAATTTGTGAAATCAGTGCGAACGCCTGTGTTTGACTTTGATTAGGTCCTTTTTGGCCTTTCGTGTTTTCTCGTTGTCTACTTGTTGGTTACTTTTAAACATTTTTCTCGGAGCCAAATATGGCTCTCTAATTTTCTTTTTTCTTTTTTTTTTAAATGTATATCATAACCATTTTCTACCGAGATTTATTAATCTTATAATAATAATAACTTTTTTTTAAGAATTTTTCATATAGGAAATGTCTTAAATCCACATCTAAACCAGTATAATTAAGGTAATCCTTTTTAAATTGTTGTGTATGGTCGTTCGTTCACATGTGTAACACTCATTTTGTTTAAGTACAGTATTTAAAAAATATAGTTTAATACATATAACTTTAAATGTTATATTTAAATAAGCTGAATATTATGATGTCATTACACGAAAATACAAAAAAAAAAACGTTACCTTTGTCAAATTATGTAGACGCAGACTTAAGACTTTGATATTATATTTTTTTTTATTCTTTGCTTGAATGGAGGGTAAAATATGCGGCCTTACCATAACAACAGTGTCAAACAATAATGACGACGCCATAGAACCGAAAGCCAACAAGATTAGAATTATTCTCTTGGCCAAATAAATATATAAATAAATAATAAATACAAAAAGAGAATAATAAATAAAATATATGAAAAAAGGAAAAAAAAAAAAAAAAAAAAAAAGAAAAAAAAAAAAAATATATGAAAAAAGGAAAAAAAAAAAAAAAAGAATTGCAATTTACACCGTCAATCACCAAGGCAACAACGGCAAAGCAGAGGCCCAAATCTCCCCCTTTTTTTACTTTGCTTCGCGGTCTCTGTTACTCATTTTCCATCGAAATTATTTTCTCTTTCTTCCCCCCCTCTCTCTCTTCCCCAACCATCGGAGAGCCAGCGTGAGAGATTCAAGGGCCGAAACCCACGTATCACCATTTTTCTAGAGAGAGAGAGAGAGATCAGAAGGTGCATCAGTAGTGCTTAGAAAATGGGTACGCTTCAGACATGGCGAAAAGCGTATGGTGCTCTCAAGGACTCCACCAAAGTCGGACTCGCCCACGTCAACAGCGATTACGCGGTACCAAATTTCATTTTTTTTTGAATTTTCGGATTAAATTAATCGTTTAGGTTTTTAATAATTTCATCGCAATCTTTTCTTGGATCCGATTTCGATTTATCTTTTGTGGCGGTTTATCAATTATTTGATTTTTTTGTGGGTTTTTTTTTCGGTTTGGGTTTTCTAAGAATAGGATTTGGATGTTGCCATAGTCAAAGCCACGAACCACGTCGAATGCCCTCCCAAAGAGAGACACCTCAGAAGTGAGTCTCTTCAATTTCTATTCACAGATCGATTTTCTCCTCCAATTTTGGCTTTCTGGGTCGATGAATTTGGGGCAAAAGATTTGAAATTTTGAGGGGTTTTTTTTTCTTTTGCAGAAATTCTGATTGCCACGTCAGCAGTCAGGCCACGAGCAGATGTTGCTTATTGCATTCGTGCGCTTTCGAGAAGATTGGCCAAGACCCACAATTGGACGGTATGCTTGGAATCTTCTATTTGCTTAAGGCTTTGATTGTCATGTAGATAACTCCAATATTTGAGGTTGTTATGAGTAATAGTTTGTTTTTTCTTTTTTTTTTTTTATTCTGTTTGTTTTGGATCTTTTTGTTTGGAGCTTGGTGATTATGTCTTTTTAACTTGTGTTTGGAAGAATTTGATGGGCTTTGAATAGTTAATACCTTGCCATTGTCATCATGTCACTATTACAAAATAAGTGGTTTCACTTGGAGATTTTGGAACTAGTAGAATCTTTGTGTGTTTTGTTTGAAGTTGTTCAGCTTATTGCTTGATAAACACTTCGTGAGAAATTTGTAAGCTAATTTTAGAAGCAATTATTAATTATGTGAGATGGATTTGGAGTTTATATTCTTTTTTGTTGATCTTTCTTCCTCTTTATCGTGGGGGTGGATTGTAGATGCTATATAATATATTTTTTCTCATTTTGTGCTGTGGGGTTGTAAGAGTTGGGGAACAGTTGGCTGCCGAAGCCAGGATGATTTTGGATTGGCTGTGTAGAAATTTCACTCGCTTTTGATGTGACAGTTGGTTTTTCAGAGTGGTTGTTCACTTATTGTTTCTTTCCCTTTGTATGACCTTGTTATGTAAAGGGTTGTTTCTCCTGCCCTTTCATTTGATGTTTATTAATGTAAATGTTAAACGTTCTTGGAGGCTTGTGGTTGTCTGTTCATCATTTTGTTGTGTTTGTATATGTATTAGGTTTCTTCTTCGCACAAAAAAAAAGGGCAATTGCATAGTATGTTTCAGCATTTCTAACCAACGGCTTTACTTTTCTACTAGACCTATTTTAGTAGATATAAATTTCTGGTTATTTGCTTTTTAAATTTATATTACAATGTCTTCTGTCATTTGGCAGGTGGCATTGAAAACTTTAATAGTAATTCACAGGACATTGAGGGAGGGTGACCCTACTTTCAGAGAGGAATTTCTGAATTACTCACAGAAAGGACATATTCTTCAGCTTTCCAATTTCAAGGATGATTCAAGCCCCATTGGTTAATTTTGATATCCTGATATCTATTCCATTTAATCAATTATACTCCTTTGGCCATATTAAGTACGTATTAAAACAGAATTGAAGAAACTCATTGTGTTTGTCGACACAATATCATATGTATACATACTCTACGAAGATTTTCCTATGTGGGTAGTAAGTGGTTTTAAATTGTGGTCGTGACCTGTTTCGGTCATCTCTCTTTTCAGCTTGGGATTGCTCTGCTTGGGTTCGTACTTATGCGTTGTTTTTGGAGGAACGACTTGAGTGCTTTAGGATTTTGAAATATGATATTGAAGCGGAGCGTCTACCAAGGCCTGCTCAAGGGCAGGAGAAGGTATAATGTTGTATTACTTGTACTTGTCTGTGCAAAAGCAGCACAATAGCATAACTATAATACATGGATGTTTAGTACATGAAAGAGGCATATACTCAGTACTGTCCCACCAAGGTGCGGCCTGAAAGGCAATGTGGATGTAGATGTACTCTTCGGCTTTTGTGGATAGAACTGGTCGGTTATTAGTTTGGCTTTGAGTATGTGCTAAACATCATGTGTGGGTACACATAAAATTATTGTTGGAGCTAAGGGTGAATATGAGAGATTTTCTTTCGATGCTGTAAGCCTCAGCCTCTTAAGGAGAAATTTAATAATATATTGGCCACCTATTCTTACATATGTATATGGAAAGTGTCGTCTGCTGACTAAACCAATTTTTGTTTTCATGTGCCATCAGATGAATAATAGGATTCAGTTTGGATTTGTAGATTTGGGTTCGGTTTAATATATTGGACTCTGCTGGCTATTGTTCTGAGGACTCAAAATCTATACTCTTTTTAGTTTTATTTTATTTTATTTTATTTTTTGTACTGGCAGGGATACAGTAGAACTAGAGAGCTGGACAGTGAAGAACTGTTGGAGCAGTTGCCTGCTTTACAGCAGCTGCTCTATCGTCTCATTAGTTGCCGGGTAAGAATTTGACCTTTGGATTCCCATTGTTCACCTAAATATTTGCATTCAATCTGTATTCTGTCTTCAAGAATCATTAGTTTATATGCTGTTAGTATTGGTGCAAAGGCAGTTGATGTTGCATTCTTTACTTTACAGCCAGAAGGAGCGGCTGTCGGCAATTATGTTATACAGTATGCCCTTGCTCTGGTACTTTCCAAATCTCCTTTTTAGTTTATTTGCTTTTTAACGCATTGGAAGTTTTCTTTTCAAAATTATTTTCAAGGCTGTTCTCTTTCTATTAGGAAAAAAAAAAAGATGTAAATTTTAAGTGCTTAGGGTTTAGTTTGATAAGAATTTTTCTTCTGCATTTCAAGGTTTCTTGACTAGTGTACGGAATATAAATAACAATAACTTGTAATTTGCAAGGTTTCTTTATCATTTTCTTGTAGTAATCTTTCTTTTTGTATGTTGCTGTGCCAAGGAGAACTTTAACAAGTAAAACATAAGAACTTATTAGAACTTATTCATAATTTCATTGATGTTGATTTTTCAGGTACTTAAAGAGAGCTTTAAAATTTATTGTTCTGTAAATGATGGAATAATCAATCTTGTGGACAAGGTAAATGCATATTATTATTTGAAAGAGGGTTACATAATTTTTTACAAAATTCTATTCTTGTTCTAAATTTTCTTGCTGCAAGTAATATCTCTGTTTGCAGTTTTTTGAGATGCCAAGACATGAAGCTATTAAAGCCCTTGATATCTATAAACGAGCTGGTCAGCAGGTGATGAAATGGAACCAATACTCACCTTTTAGCTTATGCTTGGCTCGTGCTATTTTTCATAAATAGGAAAGAGTTTTGGTTTAGTTCATTTATTTGGTTGGTGTGACATTTGAAAGCTAAGATTAGTTACTCTTAGTTGTTTTACTGAAGAAGAAACCATTGGACCTTTGCCGCAGGCTGCAAGCCTATCCGATTTCTATGAGGTTTGCAAAGGATTGGAACTTGCTAGGAATTTCCAGTTTCCTGTTTTAAGAGAGGTACTACATTGATTAATGTTTTGGTTTGTTTGTGTGATTCTCTTTTTTGTCAATAATCCAACTCAGCAAACTTAGCACTTTCTCTATGCTTATCCAGCCTCCTCAATCCTTTCTTAATACGATGGAAGAGTACATAAGAGAGGCACCTCGGGTGGTTACTGTTCCAACTGAACCATTGGTGAGTTTCTCTCCTTTCTCCCTGAAAACAATTGCTATTCAACTTATATACAATATATATTGCCTTAGGAATTACAGAGATTAATTATGATGTGTTCATTGTGAGCAGCTTCAATTAACATATAGACCAGACGAAGGTTCTTCTGAAGAAACCCAATTACCCAGTGAAGAACCTGTGGCACCACCTTCAGAAAATGTGTCTAATGTTGAACCTGAAACACCATTGCCACCATCTCCACCTCCTCAAAGAAGCATAGATACTGGAGATTTACTGGTAAATTATCAGTTCAGAGCTCTTATTGCTCTTGTTTTGCTTTACCACATTTATTCTGTTACTTTCTTATTTTGTCCTTTCTCATGACAAATATTTCCCTTCTGTGGGATCAGGGTTTAAGTTATGATGTTCCTGATGTATCCGCAATTGAGGAGAGAAATGCGTTGGCTCTGGCCATCGTACCTTCCGAAACGAGTAACTAACATATGCCTTCACTTTCCCAGTTATGCTACATTTGTTTTGTATGGTGGCTTAAAATGACATTTCATATTTTGCAGATGCGGCTCCTACATTCAATTCTAGTGCCATTGAAGCAAAAGATTTTGATCCCACTGGATGGGAACTTGCTCTAGTCAGCACTCCAAGTACCAATATTTCCACACCTACTGATAGACAATTGGTACGTCCTTTTTGTGCTGATTTCAAATTTTATTTCTTTATCATTTATTGTTCTTTATATCATCTTTTTCTATACTGTATCCTAAGTTAATTATAATTTCCCTGCGTGTGGTTTGGAGTTAGACAGTTGGACAATATTAATACAATAACAATAAAAGTGCCTGTTACAACTCACATATTATGATACACAGCAAAGCAGCATATAAACAAGAAAAAAGGAGGCATATGCGCTGGGGGAAGCATGTATTCCCTCTTAAAAATACCGTAACTTACAACTTTCCCTTCGATTACAGGCCGGTGGATTGGACTCTCTCACTCTAAACAGTTTGTATGATGAAGCAGCATACAGAGCTTCACAGCAGCCAGTTTATGGAGCACCAGCCCCGAATCCATTTGAGGTTCAAGATCCATTCGCTATGTCAAACGGTGTTGCTCCTCCTCCTCCAGTTCAAATGGCAGCATTGGCTCAACAGCAGGCCAATCCCTTTGGTCCTTACCAACCTACCTTCCAACCGCAAATGCAGCCTCAGCCGCAGCAGCATTTGTTAATGAGCCCAGCAAACCCTTTCGGTGATGCGGGATTTGGGGCATTTCCTGCAAATCCGGGTCCTCATCAACAACAAAAAAACCCATTTGGAAGCACAGGCCTGCTGTAATGACAGTATTCGAACATTTGGAAAAAAGTGTAATCTACGCAGTGAAATTGGTTTTGAGTGCAGTTGGTGGTGTTAGTATAGAAGGGATGGATTTTGGAATTTGGCCATGAGAGTTTTGAGTAAGAACGAACATGTGTTTGGTGTAAAAGCAATGAGTAGCTGCTAGTTCATACGATTCTATTCTTTTCTTTTTCTTTTTCTTTTTCTTTTTTCTTTTTCTTTTTTTTAAAATGTAATTTCTTATCTCGCCTTGTCTCTGTATTTGTCTCACTTGCACACACACAAAAAGAAGTTTTACCTACGGATGTAAAGGAATTCTTATTCATGGACTGGACTCTTTTTTTACTTTAAACTTGATTTGGGTATTTTACACATTTGCCTCTTGAATTTATATGGCTTTAGCAATTTGCCTCTGAACTTTTAATTTTAGCAATTGTCCTTTTTAACTTATAAAATTGTTGCGGTACGTCTCATTTTGATGATGATTGTGTTAAATTAGTATTTAAAAAACACATTCGATTAAAAATTTTAACATCTGAATTTAAATGTAACACAAATTTTTAAATTTCTTATTTAATTTCTTCAACTATTATTCTTTTAAATTCTAATAAAAATTTTGAGTAAATTCAGTAAAAGAAGGTATTGTAATAATTTTATAAGTTTGTGAGTTGATTGTCAAAAAATTTACGGAGTAATTTACTAAATCATAATTGTGTTAAAAATCCAACTTGATGTTCTCACTTTACCTTCCGTCGTTCTCGTGTAACATCTCAATTATTAAGTAGGTAGTAATAATAATAATATAATAATAATAATGATGATGATAATAATGATGATAATGATAATAATAATAATAATAAAATAAATAATGATAATAATAATTGTGATATAGGTATGAAATAATATTTTTTTGAACGAAAAAATTTTTATTTTATTTTGTATATGCTGTTTGGTTGAGATATAATTGATGCCCCAAATAAATACTTGTAGGAGTTTGTGTGTCAATTCTGAATCTTGTTCCGGCCATATATGCATCTTTCAATTCATATTCGATTGAACTTGTCGTTCTACAATAAGCTTCAAATACGATTGGGCTGTGCTTTCTTCTGGCGGATTCTTTTTTTTTTTTTTTTTTTTCCAAAGCCTGACTGATTCAATTCATCTTTCTGATGGACAAATTCTAGTGTTCTTTGAGCAGGATCCGAAATCGAGTAAAGATAAGAAAAAAAATGTAGAAATTGCTCTACGAGTACATGACACTCGCTTGAGTATCTTTCGTTTGTGCAACAACAGCGATATTGTCCTTGTTGAATTTCTATGGTATTCTCGAATATCAAATAATATTATAATTTTATTAGAATAAAAGAATAGGTAAATACAATGGAATCCTAGGAATATCTATCAAGAAATAGTGGTAACAAGCTTAGCCCATATGTAAATTCTCACCCTTATACATGTCGAGATCTAGGGTTCAAATTTCCCACTCTTAATCTAAATAAATAAGAAACATCGAGGACTGATAAGGCATTTTTTTTTATAAAAAAATGATTTCTTAGTGCTGTTATGTGGATCGTATGCAGTTATATCTTTTTATAAGTGAATTAGATTTTTCTGTTTTACTATTTTGTTCGAATTAGTACAATTGTGTATTAATTTTGAGCGTTAATAAGCCAGTTTCACGCAATAGTACTTGTGCTTATTTCGCTACATATGTTGTCGTTTCTCTCTCTCTCTCTCTCTTTCCTCTTTGGCTGGTTGGTTTTTTTTTTTTTTTTGTTTTTTTTTTGTTTTTTAATTCATTTGTGTAACTAAATTTGAGTTCTACTAGTTTGGAAGATTCTTGTAACAATATGAGCACTTTGCTTCTTCGGTCAAGTTCTTCAAAAATAATTGATTATCATCATACATAAACCATAATACAAAAAAACCAAATTTTATCTGTTTCCCTTACTGTATTCTTACGAACGACAAAAACAGCCATTTCTTTTCCTTTATACGTGCATTGTAAACGTAAAGATACGAGTCCCAATAAAAAAAAAAATAAGTAAGGTACCAAGTCGTTTAAGACCACAAAATGTGTATGAATGAGTATTACTATAGCTAATGTCCCTAGACTTATTTTCTTTTCTTTTTCTTTTTGTTTTTGAAAAGATAAATGTCCCTCAATTGGGGCAGTGAAAAGCGCAGAAAAAAAAACAAAAAACAAAACAAAAAAGAGAATCTAGTAGAAAAAGTTCGCAGGGCCAGTTTTAATCCCTTCATTTGAATTATCTGGTCTTCATTTGTAAATGCAATTTCCTTCTTTTGTGATTGTCTGGGGACAGCTTTATCCCACACGTGATATCATAACGCCAAAATTGGTTTATACACTCATCTTTCAATAATCAATGACATAGAGAAGAGAATATCCAACAAAGGCCAAAAAAAAAAGGGGGGGGGGGGGAAATAAAGAGGTCAAAGTACAAGAGAAATCGGACCTCACAATAGAAACTTTTTGAACTTTCTCGTTCGGTTCGCTAATTCGAGTTGAGATGTGATGTTGTGTGAGAGCTTTTTACTGTAACAAAAAAATTAGATGTGATTGTTTATGAGAACTTTTTACTGTAGCAAAACTCGAATCAGCGAAAAGAACGGACCCCCTGCTCAGCAAAATTTTGATTCATTGTCTCCTCCGTTCCATTCACAAAATTAGTGAAGATCCCAAGTTGGAAGTGTTCTCTCTATAATTCCTTTTTTCTTTCTCTCTGTTTTTTTTTTTTTTTCAGGTATTTTGATCCTTAAATTTAATTTCTTCACGTTTTCACTGCTTAAGGACATTCATAAAATCCTAATGTGTTTGGTAGTGTAATGTGTCGTTGGCAACTAAATAACCTTAACCAAAAGAACCATAGCAATTGGACAGCTTGCTAAATAAATTTTCAACGTTCACGTATGTGATATAATTATTTAGAAATTGGCATTGAATATTATTCAATTTTTCTGCTGTATGTGTCTGTTTATTAATTCCAACAGCCTTATTTTATGTTCTTCTACGACATTATGCCTTTTTTTTTTTGTTGTTGAAAAAATATGATTCTTTTCTATCCCCTCAATTCATAAGCAGATAAAAATGTATTTTCTTTCATTATTTTGATCTGCGTAGCAATTACATGAATGAAGGGTTATAGTAGTTTGCTTCTTTAAAGTTGTATATATGCACTGTACAGATGAGACACATCTTCTATTAGTTGTGGTACGTTGCACCAATAGTGCCCCAAAATTTTCTTAAATATTGATTCTTAATTAAAGGAAATGAATACAAAATTTACTAGTATAACTTTAATAATTAGCTATGAGCCAATGATTATTTAGTTATATAAAAAGACAATTTAGTAAATGACATTGATAAAATTCCTATTCTCGGTTTAGATAACAATAGTACGTGAATTAGATTTTTCTTTCTAATTTCATTATCTTTTTCATTTTATTTTTTTACGATTTGGTAAATGCATCTTATATGTACGAAAAAATGAAGAATTTACCTTTTAGAGTGCATGAGTCTGAACTTTTACCTTTTACTCTCGATATATTTGTTGGCGTAATTATTTGACTAAAAAGGTTATGAATTTAAAATAAAGAGTAAAAATTCTGACTTATACACTTTTAAAGGGTATTTATCAATATTACTCTAAATGTACCAGCATTTATAAGAGTTCATGATTCATAAGATTGCAGGTCCTTTTTAGTCTGATTAGGAGCTTACGGTTCCTACTTAAATTGATAGATCATAGTTGCTTGTTCACACTATAGAATCTTCCACATTGAAAGTGAGAACTCAAGGCCTGTCCTACCATTCATTGAGATTTGAGATAATATGAGGCTCAACTATACATACATATATATGGAAAATTTTATATTGATACTCTATGTTTTAATATAATTGTTTTTTAATATTTTGTATTTTTAATAATTTTAAATTAGTATCTCAACGTTTTAAAAAGTCATTTGTTAGCATCTTATATTTTTTGAAATGTAAAATATCAAAATTGCTCTTCTCATTAATTAACCAAAAATATAACAATAAATTTAGAAAAATTCTGAAAATTTTATTTAAACATTTAAAAATTAAAAATAAAAATAATGTTTTAAATTAAAAATTTAACATTTTACCTCCTAAAAGATAACCTCAAAATACTAATTTTTTAAAAGGTGAAGGTATCAATTTAAAATTACTAAAAACATAATGTATAATTACGCACAAGATACTAATATGAAATTTTTCCATATATATACACTGACACACGTATATGGGGCTTCAAGGCCAGGGGCAGGGAGCAAAAACGACACTATCTTCGTCCAATAATGCATGTTGTGCGTGAAGCTTAAGCGTGCGCGCGTGTGAAGGGAAGGGAGGCAAGAAAGCAAAAGGAGAGAGGGTGGAAATGTAAAAGAGGAGGCAAGAAAGCAAAAGAACGAGGGGTCACTGTCCCACTTCTTCAAACAACCATCATTCAATCACAAACAAGTACCCTCCAAAGAAATATATAATATATTTATATATGTGTATATGTGAGTGTGAAAATGTATACGTACATATCTATACGTATATACGTGTGTATGTATGAGAAAATACATAGTAGATAAGGTAAAAAAAAAAGAGACAAATGGGAATCGTTAGATTTGTATATTATCATTAGTATTGTTTCTTATCAATATTATTATTGTTATTATAATTATTATTTCTTGGGTTGCACACATATTTAATGATTATGATTATTTTGTTGTTAACACATACAATGAAAACTCCGAATTAGTATATGAAGTCCTGTACAAAAGCTCATGTAAAATCGCACAAGTTGATTCCCTTTCATTTATGTTGATCTCGTTCTCTTTTCTTTTTCTTTTTTTTTTTGTTTTGTTTTTTGTTTCTATTTCACTTTAATTCCATTATCTATGATAGCTGGTTTACACAAGCTAATCACTTGGTTATGCTGTTAATCACGGAATCCTAAGTCCTGGCAAAGCTAAATTGATAATTAGTCCTATAATAGTGCTAGCTTTATGGTTGTCAAAAAGGACCAAGAACACAAAAGAGTCCGGAATCTTGGCAGAAAAATCTAAGACTGTGTAGGGTTACCTTTCATTGTATGAGTTGAAGTCTTGAAGATGCACTGAAGCTGCTCTTCTTTTCCTGACTTTGACAACAAAAACCAAAAACAAAGCTAGGCATTACAAGGACCTCTAACATAATGGACATTCCAAAAGACTTAAAATTAATGTGATCACTTAGTAGAGGCTTAAATATATTTAAATCCTTATGACTAAGCACTAAATTGACCAATTATGAGCTAATTCATTTTTGTTATATATTCTTTTATTTTCTTTAATATTGTTAAATTTGATGTAACTTTAGTATCTTTGTGAGATGATTAATAATGTACCACGAATCTGATTAGCTTTCTTCTTCTTTCTTTTTTTTTTGACACAACAACGAAATTTCACACGCAATATCAAAATTTTTACTTACTGTTGCTTGTTAAAAATTTTATTTTTTCTTTTCTTAATGTTGCTTGTACATAATAAAATTTTTACCGTTCAATAACATAATTTCTCAAATTCCTCTATCACTAAAATTCTTAAGAGTACCTAGCCTAATAAAATATCACACCGAAATATTCTTTTGCAAAGTTTCAAGAAAAGAAATGTGTCAAATAACGACATATACACTGTATATGTATATTATAATATATATATATATATATATATATATATATATATATATATCCATTGCCATTCCATTTATTATTGAGATGCATGTTCATTCAATTATACTCTTTGCAATTAAAGAATGTGTCGATCTGAAAGAATCGCAGCTTTTGTTGTGTTCCTAATAATCAAATATATAGAATAGGACACCCCCTTTAACCAATTATTGTTTGATGTCGAGTTCATTGCAACTATTAAAGAACAATGGCTATCAAATTCTATACATGGTCACGAGACGGGAAATGCTTGCACTTATTGTAGACAATCGAAAAGTGCATAAAATTTCCATCTCTTCTTCAGACATACGTGGATCTGTCATGATTGTTGTATGTGGACTAGAATTATATATATATATATATATATATAAATTGAATATCAGAATGTAATTCCTACTTAAAATTATGTATAAAGTTGAATATTTTTAGCAGTAGAGAATAATTGAGGTTTGCTATACCATCAGATTGTCATTGTACAGCTCATCACTCACTTGATTTATCTTCAAGTTTGTAGATAATTAGTTCAAAACACCTACTAATGGTTTTTTTTTTTTTTTTTTTTTACTCTTTCTAAGGACCTACTAACGGTTTCTTAGTCAAGTGAAGAGCCAGCAACAAAATTGTAACTAGACCTACTAGTGTTCTATTAGTTCTACTCGAACGTATATATACTCTCTCTCTCTCTCTCTCTCTCTCTATACTTTCCTGAAAATTTCTAATTAATAAAATATATAATTATTATTTATGAATTTACTTAAAAGTATCAAGATGAAGTTAATTTTTTTATAAAAAAGATAACGTACTTAATGTCTAAAGATATAAAAATATGTGTTCACTGTACAAATCTGTCAACTTAAAAGGAATCAGGGTTCGAAATTGAGACCTGATTAATAATATGGAGCGAGACAACGTCAAATTAGTAAATATTAAAATTGAAATAGAACAATGAGCACTAAGATTTATGGTGGTTTAGCGGAAGAACGACTAAATTCGATCTCATAATACACATTAAGGACCTCTTTACAATTTCACTCACGAAAAGATTGGATAGATTATGTGCTCGAGATACAAAAGTTCTGACTCATTTTTGCGTCATCCGTCTTCCGCGCACATAGCCCACCATTTCCTCTCCTTCGTGTCATATGGTACTTTGAAGACTATGTGGCATCGTGGTTATATGAGCGGTTACTCCAAATAGTGATGACGTAGAATAGTGATGTAGGTTCTTTTGCTGTAAAGGTTTGAGAAAAGAAGCTAACTGTTGAAGTCGCAGCTTCTCTCAAATGGCAAAAAGCTTTGGAATAATGATTGATGTTTGAGCAGTCTAATTCCCATCTGAGGCTTCTTGCTTGTGAACAGTCACGAGCAGTCTATGTTAGATTCTTAATCCAACGTTGGATTTATATGTGAATAATTATGTGTTACAGACGGTCATATAATTATGTGAATAATTTATCGTCATGAATTCAGAAAAAAATTCTTATTCAACGTATCCATCTCAATACAAAACAAGGTTTATATATTTTCTCCTCACAATTTCTAGAAATCAGAAAAATTAACAAAATAGCATAACAGAAAAACGGTTGGGCTTGGAATCCGCGAATCTTCGTTCAACATCACTCGGCCATCATGAACTCCCTGAACCAGCGAGGTCTCACGCGCTTCCTGATTTCACGCAGCTTCACTCCCTCTCCTTCGACCCTCTTTTCCCCTTTCTCTGCTTCTTTGATAAACTCAGGTGTTAAACGACCCTCCTCTCTGGTCGTTTCATCACTGGCAACAGAGGAATCAGCCTTTTGGGCCTCAGCCCACGAGCCCATGTGCTCTTGGACTTGGTTAGAGTCCAGGACGAGTTTGGTTCCGCTATCACCACTCTCCTTCTCGAAAATGACCTTGTCCTCAAGGTCGGTGATGTTGTAAATCTGGCTGAAGGTGTGCAACTCTTCCCAGGTGGCATCCTCAGGTGGACTATGGGACCATTGCACCAAAATTTGTTTCTGAGGTTTGTTGTGGACCAAAGTGATTCTGGCGGCTAGAATGGCGACCGGGTGGAGAAGTGGGCGATTGGCATGGCTGAGTTCAGGCAATAGGTAACTGGTGACAGGCTTAGCACCTTTGAAAAGCTTGAGGAGTGACACATGAAAAGTGGGGTGAATCTTACTCCCTACCGGTAGCTGCAAGGTGTAGGCCACTGGACCAATCTGAGCGACGACCGGAAACGGGCCGAAGTAGCGACGACAAAGCTTGGAATTCAACCTGGTTGCAACTGTGGTCTGTCTGTATGGCTGTAACCTGACCAGAACTAGATCGCCGACTGAAAACTGAACATCGCGGCGGTGTTTGTCAGCTTGTTGCTTCATACGATTTTGGGCTCTCTCTAGATTCAGTTTGAGCTGCTTAAGGAGCTCATCACGAGTCAGCAACTCTGTCTCCACTGCTTGGACTGTTGTTGTTCCTCGGACATAAGTGGGAATTGTGGGCGGTGGCCTTCCGTAAACAGCTTGGAAAGGAGTCATTCCTATGGCCGAGTGGTGGCTAGTGTTATAATGGTACTCCGCCCAATTCAAATATTGGTTCCATAGCTTCGGGTTGTCCGCGGTAAAGGCTCTGAGGTATTGTTCCACATACCGATTTGTTACTTCCGTATGTCCGTCAGTTTGTGGGTGATAGGCAGAGCTCATTTTGAGTTTTGTCCCCATTAACTCAAAAAGTTTCTTCCAAAAGTGGCTGGTGAAGATGGGATCTCTATCGGACACCAAGGTCCGGGGCATTCCATGCAACTTGATTACCATTGTGGAAAAGAGCTCGGCCACCTTGGAAGCCGAGTAATGAGCCGGCAATGAACCAAAATGAGCGTATTTAGTGAGTCGACCTATAACCACCAGGATAGTTGTGTTACCCTTAGAATTAGGAAGTCCGACAATGAAATCTAATGCTAGGTCTTCCCATACGCGCTCTGGTATCGTGAGGGGTTGTAACAACCCTTGCGGTGCAGCCGTCGAATACTTTATGGTTTGGCAAGTGACACAACAATCCACATATTCTTTCACTTCGTTTCTTATTCCCTGCCAGAAAAAATTTGCACTCAACCTCAATAAAGTGCGCTCAAATCCTGCATGTACCAATTGGAGTCGCATGAAACTCTTGAAGAATCACTGGCTTCAACTTTGAAGAGGAGCTGATCATGAACCTGTTCTTAAATAGCAGGAGCCCATCTCTGGCAATGTAACCCGTATCAGTCAGCTTCCCTTCGGCCAACTGCTGGTGTAGCAACACCAAATCCGGGCACTCCCTGTTTTCCTTCCTGAGTACTTCTACTAGTTCAAATTTTCCCGCTGAAATGGCCGAGTATAATCCGGCGGTTTGTCCCTCATGGCATCGTGACAAGGCATCGGCTGTGGAGTTCGTAGAGCCTGCCTTGTACTCAATGGTAAATTGATACCCCATCAACTTTCGAAGGTAGTGCTGCTGTTCCGGGGTCTGAATAACTTGCGTAAGCAACTCTTTTAGACTCTTGTGGTCAGTACGGATGACAAACGGACGCCCCAAAAGGTACTACCTCCACTTAGCCACCGACTCAACCACCGCCTTCAATTCTCTCGAATAGGCTGAAGCTCCAACCATCCGGGGGCCTAATTTCTTGCTGAAATAGGCCAACAGGTGACCTTCTTGCATCAACACACCGCCGATTGCAATGTTGGAAGCATTGGTTTCCACAACAAAAATCTTTGAAAAGTCCGGTAACTGGAGAACCGGAGTTCGGGTCATGAGCTGCTTCAATTCATCAAAGGCTCGGGTAGCTTCGGTTGTCCACTTTAAGCCATCCTTCTTGAGCAATTCCGTCAGTGGTGCCGCCACTGTGGCATAGCAGAAGACAAATCGTCGGTAGTATCCGGTAAGCCTAAGAAATCCCCGTAATTGTTTGAGGCTTTTTGGTTGTGGCCAATTCGTCATTGCTTCGATCTTGGCCGGATCAGCCCTAACACCTTCCTGCGAAACCAAATGTCTCAAATACTCAATAGAACTTTGAAAGAAGTGACACTTACTGCCCTTGGCGAAGAATTGATTCTCGGTCATGCATTGCAGTACTATGGTCAAGTGTCTGGCATGCTCCTCTGCAGTTTTGCTATAAATGAGTATATCGTCGAAGAAAACGATGGCAAATCGCCTAAGGAAGGGCTTGAGAGATCTGAGACAAACGGTGGTCTGTGCTCGCCATGTGCTGCTCCAGAAGGGACAAAAATTTCGAGAGCTGGTCTTCTGCATGCTGTTTGAAACTCGCCTCCATAGCCTTCATTAGCCCAGCAATCTCCTCGTTCTTCATCCTTACTCAAGGAACTCGATGAAAGCACCAATGATAAGATAAATCGCACTCTTCGAGTCAGTGCCCAACTCCAATTCAGAAGAAAATTCTTATTCAATGTATCCATCTCAATACAAAACAAGGTTTATATATTTTCTCCTCACAATTTCTAGAAATCAGAAAAATTAACAAAATAGCATAATAGAAAAACGGTTGGGCTTGGAATCCGCAAATCTTCGTTCAGCATCGCTCGGCCATCACGAACTCCCTGAGCCAGCGAGGTCTCATGCGCTTCCTGATTTCACGCAGCTTCACTCCCTCTCCTTCGACCCTCTTTTCCCCTTTCTCTGCTTCTTTGATAAGCTCAGGTGTTAAACGACCCTCCTCTCTGGTCGTTTCATCACTGGCAACAGAGGAATCAGCCTTTTGGGCCTCAGCCCACGAGCCCATGTGCTCTTGGACTTGGTTAGAGTCCAGGACGAGTTTGGTTCCGCTATCATTATTGATCTATTGATTCTTAATGATCCAACATGAACGTTCTTGAATTTTATTAGGTTGGCCATGGCAGCTCATTAGCGAGTAGACTAGGCCTGCCCCGATCCTAGGGCTAAAACTGTTTGTTGTGAGGCAGCTTTAGGTTAACGGCCTTCTAACAACTCCTCACTAGCGAGTTACCTTGGATTGAGGTTGCTTGCTTATCGCAAGAGGTCTTGGAGGAGTTAGTGGCTTTCCTATCCTTCTCAAGGGCTTAATTAACCCTCACAATCCAACTTGTTTTTATCATAACTAGTTGTTTAGTGTCTGATCCTCCCATTAACGGTTTGGCATTGGATGACTTGATCAGCCAAGGGTACTTTGATAACCATTGCACATTTAGACTTCGTTTATTTCACTAATTCAAGTTTTCAGTTTTATGTTCTTACAGTTAAAAACTCTCAGAAAATGTCACATCTAACTTTTTCTGCTATAATTAAAAATTTTTAAAAAATGTCACATATCAGCTTGAATTAAAAACTTGAATCCGCAAAACGAACGAGGCCTTAGCCTATAATGACCGATAAAACAAACGAATTTCGAATTTTCAGCTTCCGACCTGGTGAGGTGGACGATTGACTTTGACTATTGAAACTTGAGGTATAACATTAATATTGTTAGCTTTTAATAAGATTCTGTTACTGCTGTGAGTATTGTTATTGTTTATATATAACACACAAACCTTATTTATGATAATGAAGGAATGGGAACTAAAATTTAAGAACAATATTGTACATAAAATAGAATCGAAAAAAAAGAGAGAGAAAAACGAAAAGCATATGCACTTGGTAGCTGGAAATGTGTGAACCTAAATTGTGTGGTTGGTGAGTATGTATGTATCATACACATATCATGAATAAAGTTTCACTGCCATTGTTCACGATATATATGAGACAAATTAAGGACGTCAAAAGTATGCTGCCCGTTTCTACGTAGGACCCTGACTTTGGGCTACCATCACATAATTCTGTCAAAACCTGCAAGTCTGTATATCAATTTTTTATCTTAATCCATTTCATTTTTATTTTTAAAATTTGTGATTCTTTAGAGTCATATTGACTTCCAACACATAAACTTAAAGCTCATCAAGTTGAGTTGGTCGGTTTTGTTCATAAAATTACTTAGTTTTGGCCTTAAGATTTGGACAGTTCAACCATCACAATTCACAAGAGCTTATCCCAACTAAATATATATATATATAGGATTTAAATTTGTTCCTTTTTTAATGTGGAATATTTAAATTTGTCCTAGCTAGTTGAAAATTGCAAATACCTTTTCTGGGGCCATTCTCATTTCTCAGACATCAGGGCCTTCATAAATTACAAAAACAAAAGAAACTATAACCCATATTATTTAGGCACTGACCCATTAATTGTGCCAAGGCCTCTTATCTGCCCATTAATTAAATTTCAATTGAAGCTTAAATAACATTTGTTTAGAGTAATCATTAGAAATGAGCATTGGGTCCATTAGAGTATAATTATTGTACAAGATTAAGCAAAAATAATTTGTCAAATATGTTGGGATGATTCTTTGTAACCACGCAAGTCATGTAGATGATTCCCCCACGGGTCCCAATTGGAAAATAAAGTTGTAGGGTATACCTTGTGTTTTTAATTAGATCGCCGATTTTGAAAATTTTTCAATCAGAATTGGGGGGCTAAATATGGCACATAATTTTAGACCATTAAGGAAGATTGGGGCCTATGCATAAATTTAAATAAAAACATAAGTTGTTAATTTTTCCTAAATTAATTTTATAAAGCGTAAATTCAATAATAGTTCTAGATGGTGATGTGGTCATATCTTTGATTTTTCAAATTTAAAGAAACGATCATACATCTAGTGCTTCTCTTTAAAAGTAATAATGATAATAAAATAAATATAGTGCTTCTTTTCTAATTTGGGTGTCCTAGTTTGCTTTTTAAAGAGTTATTTGGACCCTTTTAGTCAAAAATTAAACCAAAGTTTTGAGGAGTAAAAAGAAGGAAAAGGATACTTGTAATCAACTTTTCCAAACAGAATTTGGCTCTAAAGTTTTGTCCAAGAAACATGTTCTAGTATAGCTTTAACATTCTAAACAAATGAATAAATATTTATGAGTCTTTATTGTACCATTGCTATGACTAATTGGTTCTAATTTGGCTAATCAATTAACATATATCTTCCATTATCTCCCCCTTTTTCTTTGTCCAACCTTGATTTTGTTGTTGTTCTTTCTTTTCAATATAATCCCATAACTTTACAGATTTTACTGCTTATCATAAGCTATAGTGACGTTGGGAAAATCAAAGCATAAAACAGGTATATATATATGTATGTATGTATGAGTGTGTGTATATATATATATATATGTAGGTGATCTTCCAATTGGTTTCAAATGTAATTAAATTTAAATCCTATTTTTTGGATTCAATCACATAGTTTCAATGAACTTAATGAAAATAAAACTCAAAACAATATAATGTTACAAAGCAACAAACTTTGTTAGTTTGCATGAATGTTACAAAGATTCATGTCTATGTCCATTGGCATAGGATAAAGAAACTAAACACCCAAGTAATTAACATTGTTTAATTTTAGAGAAATTACTTAAATTAAGGACACAACATTATATAAACAGTAATAAGCGGGTGAAAGTGAATTTTATGATCATCTTTTTAAATTCCTCATGAGTGGCAGCAAAGCAATAGTAGCAAAAACTTGATTGTCAATTCTTTCTTGGTGGATGCTTAAGTAGAAAAGCAACAAAAATCATCTTTAGTGGTTAAATAGGAAAATTCTTAGGTTAAAATACTAGCAGAAAACTGGTCACGAAATAAAAATGGAAAAATAATATTATTAGAAACTAATAGGGTAAATGATGAAACATTGTGAACACATGGTATAATATACAAAAGGATTGACTAAAGCAAAAAGCAATTAAGAGGAGCCAAAGCACAAAAGCTTTGATTCCTCTTAAATAAAGGAATATGAAAACCGGGGGTATTGGCATGATGGAATTGAAGATTCCAGAAGGTAGAAACTAAAAACATTAAGAATTCTGGGGTAGAAAATTGGAAATGGTCGGTGAGAGGCGGTGCAAACCCAGCCTGACCCAACCTACTCGGAGGCAAACAACAAAATACTATTTAGGCATTTTCTGCCTCATTTCTTGTTTCTTTTGAAGGGCTAAAATAATAATGCTTCTTTCATTTGGCACTCGTTTTTGTCTTAAAGACACAACATAAAATCAGCTAGTTAGTGGGGAAAAAAACCGAAAAAGGGGGAAAAAAAAAAAAGGGGGGTAGCTTATTGAATAGTAATTCCAACAGAAAATATAACAAATTGATAATCCAGCTTTATTCTTAGAAATCTTCGATATTACTGCCCTCCATATAGTTTTTTTTTCCCATCAAAATTTATTACATAATTAATGGAGTTTTTTTTTTTTTTGTGTGTATTTTTCTCATATTAGTTTTATACGAAAGATTGCACACAAAACTTGTTTGCGTATGTATTAGAGCCATCTCTTCGGAAAAAGAACATTCAACCATCATAAAACTTTGCCCGCTGGTTGACTTTGGCGAATTCAAAACTTGTCTGGTCAGCTGCTGAAAAAAAACAGAGAATATAATGAAAAAGAAGTTTGTTGAACATATATGAACATAGATTCATTTAAGAAAATATGATTCAATTCTCAAGTACTACATTGTGGGCTTGTAAAGAAAGTTGATCACCTGGTAGGCGAGTAGATGGAAAAAAGAGCTCCATTTGGTGAAATAATTACAGAGATTAAAGCCAAAAAAAGAGAAAGGTGGGCAGAGCCAGGTCTTGGTGATGGTGTCATGGCCCCAGCAAATTGCACCTATATATTATATATGTGTGTGTGTATGGATATAATATATATATATACCTATAATTTTTATCTCACCTAAAAAAAAAAAAAAAGAGAGCTATAAATTCTGAATTTTATTGCTTTTTGGATAAAACTGAAAATTAGAACCCATTTTATGGTTTAGTAACACACACCATCCAACTTCTTGGCTCCACAATCACATGGTTTTAAGTATGGCATGAGTCATGAGTTTAAGATATATCTCTCACCTAAAAATATTGAATTAACTTTTATCCCCACTCTAAAACTTTGATTTATTTATTTATTTTGGTCTACGAATTTATATGGATAATGGATTGCTTATTTAGATAATTTTGAGAAGACAACATTCAACATTCTCATATGACATATAAATCTTTTATGAAGTGAATTGTTTAAATATCTCGTCCATCACAATCGGACTAACTCAAACCTAAGATCTTATTACCTATCAAATGAAAGGTGGAACAAGAATAGTTATATCTTGATAAAGTATTTCTAACATTATCATTATTCAAGTTAATCATATTTTTATTCAAATTAATAGAAGAAAAGGCAACCAAAAAAGTAATAAGTTTTTCAATTAAAATTAATAGAAAAAAAAGCTACCAAAAAGAGTAATAAGTTTTTCAATTATGTGGCATTCTTCTTCTGCTTCTTCCTTCTTTTTTTTTTTTTTTTTTTGGTTGAAAAATAAAATAAAATAATTCATTGCATTCTTCTTGTTCTATGTATTGGCGAAATGAATATAAGCAATAAATGTGACATATCATGTGAGCAATTCAAGTACACGTATACTTCACATTGAAAGTATTTAAGCCCATTTCATAGGGTTGGCTTGGTAAGAAAATATACAAATTTCTCCACTTTGTTAAAACTTTCAACTGTTTAGAAGCATAGAATTTGTTTACTTGTGTAATTATTCATCTTACTTCATCTTCATGGACACACATCTATGTGAACAAAACGAAATGGTTTCCTATTTATGGAGTAAACAACAAACAAACGTAGCAACCTAAAAAGCAGCTACAGTTTAAAGCAGTTACCATCATAATATAATATTAGGCAAAACAATATAAAGGGTTCTCTCATGAGAACATAAAGCTTCATGGGAAATAGACTTCCATAATGAACTTGAGCATCTGGATCCAACATGGACCCACACCCTTGCTTTGAGAGTGGCCCACCAACTCATTGTTGTGGTTGATGGACCACCCCATTTGCTGCCCAAAAAATCAAAAATGAAATAAAATATGAAGTGGAGCTGGCAAAGACTGACCTAGAAATATGGCTATACTTGAATCCATGAATTTACTTTACTTTAACCGCCATGGGATTTTACACTAAAAACCCCATTTACCATTCACTTCCACACACAAAAAAAAAAAAAAAAATGTAGTTATTATAGTTGCACTATTTCATGAACCAGGTGTCTTTTTCGTTCACATATTTTTTTTTTTATCTAGTTCAATCCATTACTATTCATTTTTCTTTTGCTTGTCAATCTAATTTAATCTATTCTTTGTTAACTTGTTCGAAAAATACATAATTAAGCACCTGCTTATGGATGAAACTTCAAAAAACATTCTTTAATTTTCTCTGACTCCATTTTTTTTTCCTTCTTTGGCTGTCATTCCACTCAAACCACCTTTATCTGTCTACATAAAACCATTTCTTCATCTACTTCTTCTCTCCTCTCTCCCTTTCTCTCTCCTTTAAAATCCTCTGATCTTTCCTTCTCCTCCTAAGCAATCCTCCAAATCCATTTCTCTAACAAAATAGCCTTTTTTTTTATTCTTTCTTTCTTGATCATAATCATAAATAATCTCCTTCTTCTTCTTTCCTTGTGTACATATAAAAAAAACAGAGCACCATCAATGGCTGCCAACAAGTTTGCAACCATGTTACATAGGAACACCAACAAAATCACTCTTATTCTCGTCTATGCAGTTCTGGAGTGGATTCTAATCGCTCTTCTCCTCTTAAATTCTCTGTTTTCTTTCCTGATCATCAAATTCGCCGATTATTTCGGTCTCAAAAGGCCTTGCCTATGGTGTTCAAGGCTTGATCACATCTTTGAGCCCCAAAAGAGCAACAATTCTCATAGAGATCTCATATGTGAAGCTCACGCCACTGAGATTTCCAAGCTTGGCTACTGCCTCAACCACCGGAAGCTCGCCGAATCGCGGGACATGTGCGAGGATTGCTCGTCCTCTTCCTCCGATACCGACTGCCACGAATGGTCGAAAAAGTTTGCTTTCTTTCCTTGGATGAAGCAGATTGGTATGACCAAGGATGGTGGTGACGGAAATGATAATGACAAGGTTGTTGAGACCAATGAAATTGGTGAGGAAGAGAATTTGAAAAAGTGTTCTTGTTGTGGTGTGGACTTGAGCACCAGATTCTACCCTCCTTGTATTCTGATCAACCCTTCTTGGGGGGTTTTGGATTATGCCCAGAAAAAGGATTTTATTGAAGCAGAACAAGAAGAAGGGAATATTGATGCTCAAACTTATGAAGGTGATCACTCGGATCATAGCAGATCAGATTTTGTGGTTGATCATCATGAAGATGAACAGAGGAGTGAAGAGAACAGGGGAATTGAGATGGTTTTCGGGGTCGATGAAGGTTCGGAAGAAAGAAGAGAAGAGGAAGTGAAAGAGAATGGTTCATTTTCTCAAACTAACTTTTTGTGCAGAGAAATTGCAGCTGACGAAGATGAAGAATCAGAAGAATCAGAATCAGAAGAAGAAGAAGAGGAAGAAGAGGGAAAGTCCATTGAAGAGGAGAACTTGGAGGTTTCCATGGGGGACCAGCCTTGTGAGCAGAGTAAAGTCGAAGAAAATATTGGCAAAGATACATCTTCTGATGCCCCTGTTCATCACCATTTGGAGTTCTTCATAGGCCAGGAGGATTGCAATTTAATTCCAATTGAATTGGTGGAATCCGCCACCACTGAGAACCGAAATCGGCGAAAGTACAAGGTGGAAGATGAAAGAAGCTCTAGTAATCAAGATGTTATATTGGACTTTGATATGAACGTCAAGGCACAAGCTGAACAAGTCACAGAAACTTGGCATAGCTCGGGAGAGATGCTCGAATTAATTTCGTCGAAAGAGAGTGTAGAGGAGACCAAGCTTGAAGAAGCAGTTGAGTCAAAGGACTTGAGTGAGTGCAAAAGAAGCTCCTTTGCCTTTCATGCAGATGAAATAGATTCGGAGACAAGGCAGTTACAGCAACTAGCTGCCATTCGGGCTACTCAAACCGTCTCCGACGATGAAGACGGCCACAATGACGATGGTCAAGCAGTGGCAAGAGGAGAAAGTGATTTAGATGTTCATCAAGGTACATTTTTCTTTTTTGACACTGCTTTAAGTTTTAGTTGGTACCCTCTTTTGATTTCACAATGTTGAATATTTTTCCAATGTTTGTAGAATCTGAGGATGATATTCATATGCAAAGTGAAGGAATTGATGGAGAAATCTCAATAGGGACTGAGATTCCTGATCAAGAACCGATTGATGAGATTGAAACTCAAGAAATCCAGCATATACAACAAGAACAAGACCCTTCTACAAGTTCTGTCAACTTGCCTATTGATGATAATCATGGTACAATTCAATTCTTCATCTTAGTACATTCCCACAATTAACTCTTTTTTTTTTTCTTACTTATTCTTAGTTTAATATTCTTTTGTTTTCTAATCTATATTAGATTTTGAGAGAGCTGAGGAAGAAGTAGAATTCAAGGCCTCAATAGGGGATATAAATCCAACAGAGGTGAACAATCATTCAGCATTTTGTTTAGAACTCAGTGACATTGAGGGAGACAAAGTTCCCGACACCCTGAGTTCTATAGACAGTCTCCACGAGTTGCACAAGAAGCTGCTATTACTTGAGAGAAGAGAATCAGGAGCAGAAGATTCCTTGGACGGCAGTGTGATGAGTGATATCGAAGGCGGGGATGGAATCCCAGCCGTTGAGAAGCTAAAATCCGTGCTGAAAGCAGAACGGAAGGCCTTAAACGCGTTGTATGCAGAGCTGGAAGAAGAGAGGAGTGCTTCTGCAGTAGCGGCAAGTCAGACAATGGCAATGATAAACAGGCTTCAGGAAGAAAAGGCAGCGATGCAAATGGAAGCCTTGCAGTACCAGAGAATGATGGAGGAGCAGTCCGAGTATGATCAGGAAGCTTTGCAGCTTCTGAATGAGCTGATGATAAAGAGGGAGAGAGAGAAGCAAGAGCTCGAAAAGGAGCTCGAGATTTATCGAAAAAGAGTTCAGGAATATGAGGCCAAGGAGAGAGTAATGGTGAGGAGAATGAAAGATTGCAGCATAATAAGCAGGACACCCTCTGTCTCTTGTAGCAATGGTGAAGATAGTGATGGACTCTCCATTGATTTGAACAATGAGGCGAAGGAAGAAGATAGCCCCGATGGGCACGAGGAGGTTGGCAACCAGAACACCCCTGCCGATGCTGTTCTTTACTTGGAGGAATCATTGGCAAGCTTTGAGGAAGAGAGGCTATCAATATTGGATCAACTCAGAATGTTGGAAGAGAAGCTCTTCACACTTAGTGATGGAGAGGACCAACACTTTGAGGATATAAAATCAATTGATCACCTCTATAAGGAGAATGGAAATGGTTATCATGAGGATTTAGATGTGATTAGTGGTGGTGAAGTAAATGGGGTGGTCACAAATGGCCATTACAAGGAAATGAATGGAAAGCATCCTCATCACCAAGAGAGGAGAATTATGGGAGCCAAGGCCAAGAGACTCCTTCCCTTTTTCGATGCTGCGGAGGCAGAAGCTGAAGATGGAGTTTTGAATGGAAACGGGGAGGGGTTCAATTATGTTTCGACGAAAAACTTCTCGGTGATAGAGTTCGAACATGATAGCAAGAGGCTTGCTGTTGAGGAGGAGGTGGATCATGTCTATGAGAGACTACAAGCTCTAGAAGCAGATAGAGAGTTCCTCAAGCATTGCATAAGTTCATTGAGGAAAGGAGACAAGGGATTGTATCTTCTTCAAGAGATTTTGCAGCATCTCCGCGATCTAAGAAGCGTCGAGCATCGGGTACGGAATGTGGGGGATGTTAGTTTGTAATGACACGTGCATTTTGAGCTTGACTACACTCAAGAACTTGATAGGTAAATTGCTGAAAATTCTTTCTAGCTACTCTATTGAACTACATTTTGTCTAGTCTAATGAAATGTTACTAATTGTTCTTTCTTTATCATTCTTGAAAAAAAAATTTCAGAAATGGCTGCATTGAGTTAGGAAGGAAGCATAAACATACAATGGTGTTATAATCATAAAGAGCTTCAATGCAAATCCGGCAGTATCAAGCTAAAGTTCAATGGGGAAATTCCCTGGATGGAGAGGGAGCTCCTGAGTAAATCCTTTTTTTTTTTTTTTTTGTTTTGGTGTCAAAGTAAGCCCAAATATTTGTGGGTTGTGCCCATAGCCACCTTTTTCAGGGAGAGGGTGATGATGGGCTTGACTCTGTGTAAGCTAGTAGAGGGTTATGAGAAAAGAAGAAGGGTAAAAAAGGAAACAGAAAAAAGGCAATATTTGCTTTGCTAAGCTGAAGAGATCCAACAAAGATTCAAGTGCCAGGTTCATAGCACTAGTTTAATTAGACAGTTTTAGAGCTAGACACTTTTTATGTCCATTTTTTAATTTTTTTTTCTTTCTTTCTTTCTTTTGGGAAGGGAAGGGGTAAGTAACTCCTTTTTCTCTTTCTAATATCTTTGCGTCATTTCATCATATGGGGTTTGTTTATTATTATATTTATTATTTTGAGGGGCAAAAGTTGAGTTACTTGTATACTACATGTATCCATTTGTAAGTATATGTGAGGGTTTGTTTATATATTGTATTGGAGTTACTCTATTTCTTTTGCTTAAATTTTTTATTGTTTTGGTTGAGGTTTAATAACTAAATTGAGTGTCTAGAAACGTATTAGAAAATGCATACAATGATGAGAAGCCAAAGGCTGCTTTAGGAATGGATATTGCTTTAAGCATAAAATTAGGTGCAAGCCAACATAATATATATATATATACATATATATATATATAATGATTGCCGAAAACAAAAGTTGGTCTAACAGCTAAGATACTGAAGAAGCAAAGCTTGCAAAATTCAGACAGAATGATTCAGAGAGGCGCTTCTTTCAGTGGCAGAGCAAGAACATTTATAATATTCTTAATGCACAGGCAAAGAAATATACACACACATGTACTGGAATATTGTAAATCATTTCTGAGTTGGAACATTCCTAGTGAATAATTAAAAGGCCAATTTTAAGTAACATGGAAGTTCTGCTTTATTAAAAGTATACCAAATAAAACTACATACAAAAAGCAGACAGTGAAGAAATTTTAGATTTTGGTTTTTCTTTACTGAGATTATTAGAAAAAGAAAAAAGAAAAAGAAAAAAGCAAAGATGAAAGCAATATGTTTAAGAAAATGCTTATAAATTTGACATATATCTATGTATGTATTAAGCAAGTGATTGATTTAGTGCACCATCTTAGCCAAAATAGTAAAAGAAAAGAAGTTCTCTTATCCAAAGTCACCATGAAGGTTACCCTTGAACAAAATAAAGATATCTCAACCACTAGATCCATGGAAGGAGATATTTGTACTTTTCCTATATGTTGGTGAGATATTGCAATTGATATTCGTTTCAAGAATAGTCCAAGTAGTTCTATCTTTTATCTGTCATTTTACTTCAAAAGGACATCTTTCTCTTCTTTACCTAACAGGCTAACTTTCTTTTTTCTTCTTTCTCGATGAGAGGCTAATCTTGGTTACCAATCGTCAACATGACAAAACTTTTTCTTTCGAAACTTTTAGATATGTATCTTATCAAGCAGAGAATACTTTTGTCTCTTTCAAAGTTTCACTAGAAAAATGACTCAGTCCAATTCTTAATGGTAATTATTGTACATGGTTTTTTCTTTAACACATGTACGTACCAAACCGCCAAAGAAAATCCTCAAAGAGATCAATTGGAGGAGCCAAAATTCCTAATTTATTCTCCCCACGTGCATCATTGGTGTTCCTATTTTTAAGGTCACTTTTGCTCATAATTTCAAATTTTCTGGTCTTTTGGGTAGAGAAATTAGCTAAACTGCAATTATTATAAACATGAGCTAATTGACTTTCGGCGGATTCTCATTGAATATTGATGATTCATCATTAATGGTTAAGGCCGGCAGCTGCACTCATTAGTTAGTACTACTGCTTTTGGGAGAATTCACATTCCGCGGGCATGAAGGGGGAAGAATGTTATGTTTTGAGAATCGGAGGGTGTATACGTTTACTTATATGAATATAAATGTAGGACCCGTTTAGTTTGATTCGAATTTTTAATTTAAATTAAGATGTGATTTTGTGTGAGAATTTTTTACTGTAATAAAAAATTAAATGTGATTATTTTTTAAAAATTTTTATCGTAACAAAACTAAAATTATAAACTTAAAGCAATAAAATAAACGAGACTGTAAATTTCATTTTAAATTAATTTTATTAATACCCCAACATATATATATATATATATATTTGAATAAAGACTATAAGAAGGGTCAAAGATTGGCAGAATAACTAATAAATGTGACTAAACCACACACAAACAATCATATCAAAAAGAAAAGACTACGATCATGTTCATTTTCACGACTCAAGTCATATTATTATAATATTTTCTCTCATAAAAATTTAAATTTAATCTTTTTATTATAGTGTTTTTTTCTCACATACATCATGACTTGAGCTGTGTAAATAAACATACCCTACAATCTCAAAGGAGCCCATACTCAGTTTATCTGTGGGAGCATACAAATATAATCATAATCTATGAGCCGCAACATTTTTTATTCTCTGTGTCCCCATACTACAAATCTCTCACGTACTTAAGTCTCATTTATTTTACTGATTTGAGTTTTTAATTTTAATTTTATTATAATTAAAAACTCTCATAAAAAGTCACATCTCATTCTAAATTAAAAACTCGAAGTAATGAATTAAGGAGAGCAATGAAGAGAGCCAACAACTCCAACAACTCGAAGAACCTCCTTACCCTTCCACCGTTACATAATTAAAACTGAAGCCTTCACTAGTTGGATAGCCCAAATACCAAGCTTTGGCGTCCAATGTTGTTATTGTTATATCTTATCTGTCTCCCACAATTTAAAACATGTGATTTAGTAGCCCCCCAAATTTTGACATCGCTGCAAACACGCCCTATCTGTTACCCGCATATCTACCGCAGCTATAGAAACGTCTTCCACGATTGCCATGGGAGTTTTACCACCATGAAGGGTATTGTATGGGTCAAACACAGAGGGGCCAAAAAAAAAAAAAAACTTCCAGTACTTCTTAACTGAATAGAGAGAGAAAAGATGAAGAACCAAGAGAAAAATTTAGGGTGCGATTGGAACTCGTTTCAAAATGATTTTATTTTTTATATAAAAATAGAAATGAAAACGTTTTCAATTTCAAACATAACTTATTTTTAAAAATGCGTTTAGTAGTTTTATCAAAAGATTATTTTCAATATAAAAAACCTATTAATATCTCTCTTTTTCTCTCTCTCTGCTCGAGAGAGTAGAAAACAAAAATAAAAAATAAAAAACGACTAAAAGTCGTTTTTCATTTCTCTCATATTTTACACTTAACTAAAAAATCATTTTCATTTCTGTTTTTTATCTTTAATTATGTCAAACGTCGTTTTAAAATCATTTTCATTTTATTTTAAAAAACATGAAAATTAAAAACAAGAACAACTCTAAACACGACTTTAAGGTCGTTTTGGCGGCTAAAATGTGTTGTGGTGAGAAGGATATTTATTTTTCAACTACCTTAATTTCCCACAGCCACATCAACATTTTTGTCGTAAAAGCACGAATGTAACAGAGGGAGAATTTCACATCTGTGCCAAAATGTTGGTCGCTAAAGTTTGGATAGACACTTGACATTTAGCAATGACTTTTGTAGTCGTTAAAAAAAATCCGGCGGAAATCACTCGGCTAAAAGTATGGATAGAAACTTTGACATTTAACAATGACATTTGTAGTCATTAAAAAAAAAAAATTCGTAGCTCTCAAAAGTTATAATCTGACTCAACTCTAAAAGTTTTTAGTGACGACAAGAGAAATTCTATGATGACATGCTATCTTATTGAGGTTATTTTTTGTATCTCATCTCATATTATACACGTGATAATTCAGGCTCTGAAATGTCACTAAATGAGTCATCGCAACTTTATGAGCAGGCTAAAATGACTCATCAACTGGTTGATCCCACCGGTCAATTTCACGAACAGTCTTGGACATCAAATCACGAAAGAATATCCTTAAAACATTCCTTATACGGAATTTAGCAACAGAATCAACCAGAAAAGAAAAGAGATCAACTGCTCGAGCTAGAAGAATTAATGAGGAAAAAAGTCAACGGTTGGCCTGGGCCATAAGATACCCTATCATTGGACAAAATTGATTGTCTTCCACATAAAAAAAAAAACTATATCTCCAACAATCACACAATAATAAGGTCAGAAATACTCAAAATATGTAAGAAACCATAATTGATCGGTCGATTATGGACAAAACCAATTAACGAAAGTCATACAACGCCTAAGAAGAAAATGAATATCGCGAATTAAAGGTAAAATCACTTGAGAAATGAATAAACAACTCGTAGAGCCTCTCCTACTACAAATACAAGGCATTTAGACGTCTTCCGGGAGATGACATAGCATCTTCTCCAGTACGCTAAAGCATCCACACTCACTTGCAGCATATTTTTTCATTATTTACTATATTTTCAGCATACATTTCTCTCTCTCATCTCATTCTTCTCAAAACGACTTATTGTAATACTTTTCAGCATGCATAGTAAAACTATCGGAGTCCTACAGTGGACATATCATGCATTATTAGGAGAATCACTATAAATTTTTGTCTTTTTACTGTTTTTCTTTATTTTTCACGTTTATTAACGCTCTCACTCTCACAGCGGATCAATTTCACTAATCGACGACTCCTAACTCGGCCATTAACCCTTAATTTAATTAATTGTAGACTTTACCCACTACATGTCCCAAATTACATTTACAACTTTCGGTAATGACATGATGTCGTCACTAAAAGCATTACTTCTTACAGCACGACCTACAAATGAAATTCAGAGAAAAACACCTTATGGGTCTTCTTGCTCAAGAAGAAGTGAAAGCAATTTGACAAAAGAATATTACACGTGATAATAAGTGGTAATTCTGAGAAAAAAAAAAAAAAAAACTTTGAGAGAGGAAACAACTTAGTAAACAACGTTGGATTGTTCTTTTTTTTTTTTTTATAGTGGAAGTACTATTTTCACTTAAAATAAAAGTAGTATTGGAAGCAAAATCTAAAAATATAAAATCTTACTTTTAAAATAACTTAAAAAATCACATTGATCTTCTTGTAGAGTACTTTTTTACACTTTGTGAAACACGGTCAAAGCAATTCTAAATATGGCCATTGTCTCGGTATAAAACAGTAGGAGCTGAAGCTGTTTGTAGGAATAACATAAATCTAAAGCTTGGATTAAGTTATGCTTAAAAAAACAAAAAACAAAAACAAAACAAAAACAAAAAAACAAAAAAACAAAAAACAAAGAAATGTCATCAGACTCATAAAACTATATTTTGTAATACTAAACATATCCGCAAGATATCAAAATGTATTTACAATAATACCAAACAATATCCACCGAAATACTTGCCAGTAACCCGTAACTGTCGTGATTTCCTTCGGTGACCAGCGATATCCACTGTGATACCGGTGGTTCCCAATCAATTACCGTCAGTATTTATCTTGATACCAACATCCGGCCGTCCGAGATCCACTGTACTAATAGTTGATGACCACTGATACTGACAACACTACAGTCGTCCCAGTCACTATAATATTTAACAAATCACAAAACCACAGACTTATAAATAGTCCATAAAATTTACAAATAATCTATAAAGAAAAAAGAGAAAATCACAACAACAAAAGAAAAATAAAATTAATCAAGTTGCGGCTTTCACAGATTCAATGTCATAAGGAAGAGAAACACGTCCACCGCGCCGCCCCTCACAGGGAGATTCAGAGAAAATACAAATCTTGTCATCGCGTACATTGACAAAGCTCACCAGAGAAAATGATGACGACACCGTGCTGAAGAGGACAACACTGAGAACATCGTCGTGCAGTGTGGAAGAATGTAAGGAAAAGAGGCAGCAAACCCTTGGGGTAATTTGGTCTTCAACCCTAAGGGAATTGTGGCATTGAATGCAAATGTTCTTTTCATTGTGGCAAGAATCAATCCAGTGAATCAAACCGTGGCATGCTTTCCTAATTCTAAGAACTCAGAAAGTCAATGAAATCTATAATGTTTGGTTGGAGGATTCAAACCATGATTTGAATCATGGTTCATGGTTCACTACAGTGTTTTCTCTCACAAAAAATACACGTAAATTGAAAATGGTTCTAACCACATGATTCTAATCCATGAACCAAAATGCACAGTTTTTGTTTTTGTTTTTTCTTTTTCTTCTTTACGTTACTCCTGTTTTTCTTTTCTTTATTTTCCTTTTGCTAATTTTTTAACTACTTTTTTTTCCTTTTTTTTTTTTTCTCTTTTTGGACTCCATTTATATAAACGGTTACCCTAAAAACCGCTTAAATCTTTACTTATTGTTAACTCCACTTTTTTGTGTTTTATCTTTTTTTTTTTTAACTCTATTGTTTACCATTGTATTTTACAAATAATTTTTTATATTTTTTTCTTTTTTAAATCTTTTTCATTACTTTTTAACTTCATTCTTTTTCTTTATTTTGTTTTTTTCTATTTTAACTTTCTTCTTTCATTTTTTTTAACTCCATGTGTAAATGCATCTCTCTTACGAATGGAGTTTTATCTTTCTTTTTTTCCACTTTCATTTTTTTCCTATCTTTTTGACATTATTTGTCTACCACACTCATTTACATTAATATTCTCCTAATTTTTCCTTTTTTGTTTATCTTTTACTCTCATTCTCTCTCTTAAATTTCTTAAACCTCAAATCTAAACTTTCTCATCAGAATAATCTTCTTGTTTATGCTTATTATATATATATATATATATTGATCTCATAATTTAGAATGTTTCATCAATTTAATCAAACTAGTTTCTCACTTAAACTATTATTTATATACTCTTTTTAAATTTCTTATTAAACTTTTTTTTATATTTTATTTTTTTGCATTCTACGTTATTAAAATTTTAATTAAACCAACATCTCCTAGAATGACAGTTACTTAGAAATTAAGGATCTGTTTAGTTCGCTGATTTAAATTTTTAATTCGAATTGAGACGTGACTTTATATAAGAACTTTTTACTGTAATAAAAAAACTAGATGTAACTATTTTTAAGAATTTTTTACTGTAATAAAATTTAAATTTTAAACGTAAATCGGTAAAATGAACGGGGCCTAATATAACATGCTTCTTTCTCAATTTCCAATGTTTTCATTTCTGCAATAGGCGCAAATCACCAAAGTCTTAACAATAATGCCACTTGGTCGATTGTTTCAAAAGATCACCCTCCTTTTTTTATTTTTGTTTTTCGAACGCCTACTAGAATGAAGTTATTTGGAAATTGGAAGTCATTTTTCTTTCTGGGCAAATTATCAATTACACATTCTCGTATCATTGGTATAAAGAGTTGAAAAAAACAAGTCAAACACAAGGAAATTTTTGTTTTGCCTTAACAAAGCCTACTCTTTGGTTTACAATTGGGGTTTTCAACTTGCAAGAAAAATGGTAACTATAAAAACATTTGCTTTTAATATGTCTTTATTGAAGTGTTATCAAGAAGGATTGCTTTTATTTCAATTTTTTTTTTGTCAAATCAATAATTACACAATTTTAATATGTGCAAGCAAACACTATGCCTTTAATTTAATTCATGTTTTTTATTTTCTTGTTTTGTTAGCACTGATAACGGCGGAATACTGATTTTTTGAAAATTTTTCATTAATAAAGCACTAGCCATTTGGCTAGCTAGCAACTTATTGGGAAAAAAAAAAAAAAAGGAAACCTTAATTTGTTATTTACTAATGTTTAACCACCGAATAACATGACAACTAAGGTGCCACCTTTTAATATATAAAAGGAATCTATACACAATAATTTATTTTATGTATAAATATTCTTTTTTGGTTATTTTAAAAAAAAAATGGTGAAAGAAAAAACAGAGCGGAAAAATCTGAAAATTCAAGTAGCTTAATCTTGAATCTATACACAGTAAAAGGTCATAATGTGTGTGCACTGAATAATTCGTAGTGGCATCATGTAATATTGTAATGTAACCTCTTATATGAATGTACAAGTAATGTTTACATTCATAATCCTTGAGCCACAAGAGGGAAATTAGGGAAGTAACCTTGGTCAATCCTCAATATACGTTCGCGTTCAAAATGTGGTATGACTATTTTTAGTCTTTCAGATCATTTTCAAACTACAAGAAGAAGAGATCAAGATCAATTCAAATGCGACTGCCCATTCTCGTGGACAAGTTTTTGTTTTATTTTGTTTTTTTGTGAAAAAATGTCAATGTCAGTATTCGGTCTTGAGTCCTAGCTAGCAACTATTAGACGATATACTTTCACAATCACAAAAAAAAAAAAAAAAAAAAAAAAAAAAAAAAAAAAAACAATATAGGGACGACCACAAAAAATCATATAAGAATGTAATTTATTGGTAATTAAAAGAAAACCATTGGACACCGAATAAACTAGTCCCGAAACTTTACACGACCATGTTAAAATACTAGTCTCGAGTTTTTTTGTTAGTTAAGTTGTTTAGTTGGGGGATTCATACCCTGGTTCGAATCATGGTTTGTGGTTTGCTACAGTATTTTCTTTTACAAAAAACACACGTAAATCAAGAATAATTATGAATCATAATTCTGAATCTATGAACCAAACGCCCACTGATAGTATGGTGGAATTGTGCTTACTCCTAAAGCGTTAGTAGGCGGAAGGGCTCATGTTGAGTCCTATCATAACATTTCCATATTAGTTCTAACATGTGATTCAGAGCACGTTTGATAAAAGGGTCAAATTCCAGTTTAAATAATTTTGTTATAGTGTTTTTTTTTATAAAAATATAAATTTATTTAAATTATTTAATTTAAACTCATAAACTAATCCGGTTTTCAGTATTCATTAACCTTTTAATAGGGTATGAAATGACACGTATCCCAATGTAAGTAGTTACATTTTTAGTGTATAGATAGTTCTCAACGTGCGTGGGTTCCTTTGGCATACTCTGAAAGAGTAGTTATGATTTAGCCATTATTTATTTCAACAATTCAATTTAAATCATAGTTCAATATTTAAATTGAAGTTTGGTAGAGAATTAATGAGGACAGTTTAAGCCATTAACAATAGTCAAGCTCTTGATTTTAGAATTTATCCCTCTCCCCTAAATTCACATAATCCGAATTGTTTTTTACAGTGAAAACAATTTAGATTTTACTTTTTCTCCCTCCTCAACTTTAAGTTTACAAATATCATAACTTCTTCATTTTAATTTCAATTAAGATGATTTTTTTTTCTTTTTAATGTATTCATCACGAAGAGAGAAACAAATCTCCATCCATGTTTTATTTAATGTCATTTACAATGAGGTTTTATAAGATTTGTTATAAAACTCTAATGACGGTTTTCAACACTTTATCTAAACACAGTTCACATTTTATTCCTCATTTAAATTACAATTTATTTACATATTCAATCACCGGTTCAAATTGTAATTTAAATCAACACAATTCAAAACAAATCACATAATTCGAATGGCGAACCCAGTTTGGTAGTGTTGTAGATTTTAGAAAATTATTGTTAGCTATGCTAAAAAAAAATAGTTACTAAAAAAAGCAGCCGAGTGTTTGGTAAATTTTAATTATACAAGTATTGATTCCATGAGTATTATGGGTATTATGAAAGTTTCATTAATTATACTTCAATGTGATTGCCGCACAATCTAAAAGTCAAAGTTGCATTTGGGTTGTTTCTGATTTTGACTATAGATTCTTCAAATTTTTTTTATTAAACACAAATTTTAGCTATGAAGGGCTAGAGAATGATTTTGATCTCCAAGAATCACTACCAAACATACCCTTAATGTCTCTGCCCCGCACACTCAAGGCAATCAGCATTTGCTCGACTAAGATTAATGCTCTGTTTGTTTTGAGGAATTTGGCACGGTTTAGGATTATAGTTCTTAGTTCGCTACAGTGTTTTTCTCTCACAAAAAATTTAAATTTTAAAAATCAAAATCATGAACTATAATTCTGAATCTATGAACTAAACATCACCTAAATAAACCTTTCTCATCGTTTTTCTTATCACAAGGAGTATTTAGGTTGATCGCAAAAAGCTTAATCAGGCCCCGCATCAGATTAAGAAGCTAAATAAGTTTACATTAATAACCAAAAAAAAAAATGATAAGAGGTTTTATTATTCTTGTCCTCTAAATTTCTTGTGATTCGACACCTTCATTCCTAACATTTATTTTTCTTGGCAAATTAACCCATGAGTTTTTAAAGAGTATATTATTCTTGTCCTCTAAATTTCTTGTGATAAGAGGTTTTATTATTCTTGTCCTCATTTTCCTGACATAGTAGTTGTTCTACACTAATTATTTATCATGTCATTTAAATTTAATAATTTAACAACACAAATAAAAATAAAATACTAAAAATACTTAAGATCTTGATTCGTTTAAATATTAGCAATATTTAACTCTAATCATTAATCATTGATAGGAATTAGCTGAGCAAAAATCATTAATAGAAATTGAATTTTGGACCGGACCGTTATTCTTTTTTAAAATATATACCGCTAATGTGCTCGTGGTTTCAACTTTTGTTCCTAAAAAATTATTCTTATGACAATTCAATCCCTAAATTAGTCTCAAAATTCCCTACAACTGAACTTTTATATATTAACTATTATAATTAATTGCTATTTTTTTTTATTTAAAAAAAAAGCATCCTCAGTCACTAATTACTTAGAAAATAATTTAGAAGATCAAAGTGACAAACCACAAAACACTATAAACCGATGATATGACAGATTAGCAAAAAAAAAAAAAAAAAAAGCGTCCTATGATAGAATTATCTATTCCAATACTATTTTTATGAACAACAAATGCGGGGGTAGCCCAATTAAATTAGAAATTGACTGCGCACGTGATCTCGTCAATAAGATCTAAACTGGTCAAATTACCTGACAATAAACAAAAATATCCCTCATGATTAATTCTTTCCTAAAAAAAAAAAAAAAAAAAAAAAAAAATGATTAATTCATCTTAAAAAAATGATTAATTGAAGCAGTAATTTGGACGATCCCAAAAAAAAAAAAAAAAAAAAATGATTAATTCATCTTAAAAAAATGATTAATTGAAGCAGTAATTTGGACGATCCCAAAAAAAAAAAAAAAAAAAAATGATTAATTCATCTTAAAAAAATGATTAATTGAAGCAGTAATTTGGACGATCCCAAAAAAAAAAAAAAAAAAAAATGATTAATTCATCTTAAAAAAATGATTAATTGAAGCAGTAATTTGGACGATCCCAAAAAAAAAAAAAAAAAAAAATGATTAATTCATCTTAAAAAAATGATTAATTGAAGCAGTAATTTGGACGATCCCAAAAAAAAAAAAAAAAAAAAATGATTAATTCATCTTAAAAAAATGATTAATTGAAGCAGTAATTTGGACGATCCCAAAAAAAAAAAAAAAAAAAAATGATTAATTCATCTTAAAAAAATGATTAATTGAAGCAGTAATTTGGACGATCCCAAAAAAAAAAAAAAAAAAAAAAAAAGAGAGACTTCAAAGGTGTTTTTAGTTTGTTTATGTCATGCGAATGTCAAAAAGATAAATTATCATAAAAAAATAATGTTATAGACATTACTCTTAATTTTTTGTTTTAATAACTTACGTAACGTAAGATGTGAAATTTCATCCTTTTATTAGTATTAGTTATTCAAAATATGAGCGGTGCTAAGACCAAACTCATATATTCAAATTTCAAACTCTAACACAGACGCTCTACTCAACAAATTACACGCGGCAACTTGATGTACAACAAAAGGTCAAACAAGCAAGCTTAAACCAAAAACCATTACAAATACTGCCATTGCTTTCTTCTCTCTGCTCCCTCGTTTCAATCTTTTGCAGAACTGTTTCAACCAAGTCGCAAGAAAGATAAGAAGGGGTATTGGGAGAGAGAAAACCAAAGGACACAATGCAAAGAAGAAAATCCTTGAAATGGTTTACGACAAAATTAAATTCACACAACATTGCTGCAAAAGAGAGGGAAAAAAAAAAAAAAAAAAAAAAAAAAAAAAAAAAAAAAAAACCAAAGTTCAAGTAGCATTGGTTTTGAGGCTTCTTAAAATTGCTCTTGATTTTTTCTTGAAAATCCCTTACTTTTCTAGCCATATTTTCTTAAAACTTTTAAGGTCTCATTCTTTTTCATCGTCTCAATATTTTAGGTTTTTTTTTTATGCATGGGTTGAAGAGAAAATGGTGAATTTTTTCATCATTAGATATAATAGAAACCAGGTGAAAGATTTTTTTTTTTTTTTTTTTTTTTATAAATTTTTTGAGGAAATTATGGATTAAATCTGGCCCTGTTCACTTCGCTGATTCGAGTTTTTCTACAGTAAAAAGCTCTCACAAACAATCACATCTAACTTTTTTGCTACATAAAAAGCTCTAACATAAAGTCACATCTCAACTCGAATTCTAAACTCGAATCAGCAAAGTGAACGGAACTTTGAAACGATGGCTGCCTTTATTTTGGGTAGTTTATATTGGATCGGTTTTGGATTTCATTTGATGGCCAGTTTCCAGCTGCGACATTGTTGAACTGAAAGGGTTTGTAAAAGACAGTGGTAAGGTATGAAATTCGAACCAAGATGTTGGCTTTTATTTGAACTTGGTTATATGGATGTTGTTTGGCAAAACAAGTTTGCCACGTGTCAATATTGAGAGTAGATTTAGTCCCGTTTATTTCACCGATTCGAGTTTAGAATTCGAGTCTTGTTATAGTTAAAAACTCTAAGAAATAATCACATCTAATTTTTTTATTATAATAAAAAATTATCACATAAAATCACATCTCAACTCAAATTAAAAACTTAAATTAATGAATTAAACAGACCCTAGAGTTTATGTTGAAGTCTCATCTTAACACTGCTATTAAAATATTATCATATCAATTAATAATAATTTACTACATCTACTGGTGAAAAAATATTATAGATTTTCCCATTTTATTTCCCGCTCCCCCGAAAGTAAAGTGTTTTCCGACTAAGGTATGCAAACAATATAAACAAAAGAATTTAAGAAAGCTACTCGTGTTTTTCTCGCATGATAACTTGAAATTTTATAAAAATTATTACATTTTTGTGTAAAATATTCTTTTCACTATTATTAAAATCCATCGAGAATTAGAACATGTTACATTTAATATAACTATTTATATAAAATTTTCAATTAGTATGTAATTATTTATGTTAAATTTTAAATTTTTTTTAATCAATTTTAATATTAGAGACCAAAACTAAAAAGACAAAAGCTTAAGGAACAAGCTGTTTGAATTAAAAGGTCACAGATTTGGGTGTCCTCGCACGTGTCACCACCAGATTTGGGTGCATTACGGGCTCGTTCACTTCGCTGATTCGAGTTTGTAATTCGAGTTGAGATGTAATTTTGTGTGAAAGCTTTTTACTGTAGCAAAAAAGTTAGATGTGACTGTTTCTGAGAGCTTTTTACTGTAGCTAAACTCGAATCGGTGAAATGAACGGGGCCTACAGCTCTTGCATGCATGTAACTCCATGATTATGGTCATCTCGACGTCCTGATGCTTCTAATGGGGCGTGTGCTCCCACTGGAGGTTGGCGTTGGCAATGTGTGTCCTCCACGGGTCATTTTTAATTCGTCATTCGTTGGTCGCTCTTTTGGCTCCTTGGTGTGTCGCTCATTTAGGATGCCTTTAAAGTAAAGATTCGTGTCATTATTTAGATTATAGTTTGTAAGTCATTATAGTATTTTTTTTTTTATAAAAAATACACATAAATTGAGAATAATTTTAAATCATAATTTTAAATTTATGAACAAAACATCTTCTTAATCTCCTCTCGACTTAGAAGCTGTTTTGTCATCAGAATCTTTATTCATGTCGTTTTGGACCTTTCTCTTGTATTTTTTACTTATTTTGTTCTAATAAAGGTGTTGAATCCACCGTTTAGATGTAGTTGTGTGTCTAATTTCTTAGATTTATTTTTATACCACTAATCTCTTGACTTCGATTCATTAAAAATTTTATCGAATAGGGGTCCGTTTAGTTCACTGATTTAAATTTTTAATTTGAGTTGAAATGTGATTTTATCTGAGAGCTTTTTACTGTAACAAAAATAAATAAATAAATGTAATTGTTTTTAAGAGTTTTTTACTATAACAAAACTCGAATCGGAGAAATAAACGGGGCCTAGAGAAGTATTAGTTGTGTGTCTAGTTTTCTATATTTATTTTTATACCATTGATCTCTTGACTTCGATCTATTAAAAATTTTATCGATTAGAGAAGTGTTGTTAAAACTCATATAAGAGCTGTATGAATGCTCAATAATTAATGCACCTATTGAGTTTACTGTTGTTAAAACTCAATATTCATTTTTCCCCTTTAAGCTTCATTCAATTTTACTAGTGGATCTAATTTGAATTTGCTTATGTGGTATGGTCATTAGTATGAGTGTTTGCGTTTTCATCTCTTTTTGTGCAAGTTCCCTTTTAGAAAAATACAGCAAGCTTAAAAAATTAAGAATATCCCGTCAAAATCATAACATATATGACACTTCCATATGGACACAATTACGGTTAAGGAAAAAAAACGAAAAAAGTCGCGACTTTTTTTTTTTTACACGACGACTTGTATAAGTGCATTTTATATGCTGTGAACGACGAGTGTCCTTCGCTTATTAAGGGGTTGTTCTTTTGTATTTTTAAGTTATGGTGATTTAAATGATGATTTTAAATTAAGTTTGAGTTATAATTTAAGTTAAAATTATAACTTGAGTTTGTGTTTGGATGTGCACATTTGAGTTATGATTTGAATTGAGAATCTTTTTGAGTTTGTGTTTGAGTGAATCAAAACTTAAATTGTATTTAGATAGTATTTTAATAAAAACTCAATAATGATGAAAAATTTTAATAGGATATATGGGTGAAGTTTTATTCGTCTTTTCGTTGTGAATGCATAGAAAAAAATCATCTCAATCAAAATTAAAATGAAAAAGTTATGGCATTTTTAAGAATAAAAAAAATAATGTTCATTAACTTGAATTCGAGTTTATAAACTCTAGTTGAAGGGAAAACTTAAACTCGAGTTTCGTTTTAAATTTAAATTCAAACTCAAATTTTACAAAAAAAAAAAAAACATAAACTTCTCGTTCACTTCGCAGATTCAAGTTTTCAATTCGAGTTGAGATGTGATATTTATAATTTATAATCTTTTTAATCAAATAATTATACTAATAAAATAATATTAATAAAGAGTAAAAGATAAAAATCATACTCATATATTTTGAAGGGTAAATTTTTCATTTTTCATAATTTTTTTTATTTTTCTATAATAAATTTCAACTAAAATGAAAAGCACAGTATATATATAGGGTCTGGTTTTAATACTTAATTTAATATATACATATTAATGAATATTATTATTTTAACTAAAATATATTAATTTAACGGTTATAATAAATTAAATAGTTAATTAAAAAATTAATGATAATTAATAAAATTAAAATTTTATCAGGTTATATTGTTAAATTTATATATTCAAACTATTTATGGTCATGTTTATTTCACCGATTCGAATTTAGAATTCGAGTTTTGTTATAGTAAAAAGCTCTAAAAAATAGTTACATTTAACTTTTTTACTACAGTAAAAAATTCTCATATAAAATCACATCTTAACTCAAATTAAAAACTCAAATCAGCAAACTAAAACCTATTATATTAAAAATTCAATAGACGTGTTTGGAATTCGTTATAAAATGATTTTATTTTTTATACGCAAATGAAAATGAAAACATTTTCAATCTCAGACAGAAATTATTTTTAAAAATGTGTTTGGTAGTTTTATCAAGAGATTATTTTCAGTGTAAAAAAACGTATTAATGTCTCTCTTTCTCTCTCTACTTGAGAAAGAAAAAAATAAAAATAAAAAATAATTAAAATAATTAAAATTTATTTTTTATTTCTATTTTATTTTACACTAAATTAAAAAATTATTTTTATTTTTATTTTTTATCTTTATTACACCAAATATCATTTTAAAAACCTTTTTATTTATTTTTTTTAAAACGTAAAAAATAAAACAAAATCACTTCTAAACACAACTAGTGCTGGAACTTCGGGTCGGCGGGCCGCCCGAAGCCCGAATTTTTTCGGGCTCGGGCGGGCCGGCCCAATTCCCGCCCGTCCAAGCAAGAAATTCGGGTTCGGGCTCGGGCAGCCCGGATTTGACATGTCCACCCTTGCCCGCCGCCGTCTAACCACCGTATACCGCCGTCCGCCGGGATTTTTTTGCATTTTTCCGACATTTTTCCGACCAAGCCCGAACTGCCCGACCCGAAAATTGGGTGTGCCCGAATTGCCCGACCCGAAGCCCGAATTTTTGAATTTTGCCCGAATTTTTCCCGCCTGCCCGACTTGCCCGACCCGCCCGAGGTGCCCGAATTACCCGAATACCCGAAAACGGCTAGGTTTTTGAATTTTTACCCGAATTCGGCCCGAAAACCCGAGTTGCCCGAGTTGCCCGAACTGCCCGAATCGAATTTCAAAAACCTAGCCGTTTTATCCCGTTTTTTTTGAAAAAAAATCATTTTTTAACCCCAAAATTTCCCTATAAATACCCCCCATCCCTCACACATTTTTCTCACTCAAACTCTCTCAATCCCTCTCAATCTCTCTCAATTTCTCTCAATCTCTCTCAATCTCTTTCAAGTTCTCTCAATCTCTCTCACAATTTTTCTAAAGCTCTCTCTCTAGTGTCTATCAAATTCATCTTATTTTTTTATAATGGATCCTTTTGGTTATAGTGGTATTCCCGTTGATGCCCAACACAATGTAGAAGAAGGGCAATTTCCCACTAATGAGTTTGTTACGCAGCAAATGCAATCTACTAATCCAAGC
>NW_010363200.1:168359-181085 GCF_000414095.1 Morus notabilis
CGGGCTCGGGCCGCCGAATACAAGCCCGCGGCCCGTTCAAGGTGAAATTTGGGCTCGGGCGGGCGGCCCCAAAATCTCGGGCGGGTCGGGTTCAGGCTCGGGCAAATCCTCGGGTTTTTCGGGCGGTCGCGGGCGGCCCGTCCAAAGTTTCAGCACTAAACACAACCAATTAGTCAATGTACTAGTCAACACGCCTCTTCCAAATAAATGTGTCCTCTGTTGTCACACACAAGCAAAACAGAAACAAACTTGAACAAAATCATCAGGAGAAAAGTAGGGAGAAAAGAAAAAGAAAAATCCAATTCTCCTTCGTCATTTCCCCATTTCCCAAGTGCCGATACACACAATAATCCCAATTCCCAAGCATTAATTTTTCCAATTTTTTTTAGCCCTTTATGGGATAGTCATAAATTGTTGAGAAAAACTATGAACAAGTCCAAGAATTTTCTTCAAACCTACATCGTTAAGCTCTTCAGATCCCACTCAAACAAAGGTAAGAAACAAAACCCAGTTTGTAAAACGTTGTAGTGTTGGTGAATCTGGGAATTTTCATGGCTAAATCTTTTGTTTGTTTGATCAGAGGGACAAGGTGAAAAGGAGCTGGAGCAGATAGCGGCACAGGAACAGAAAGTCTTCGCCTTTGAAACTTTGGTTGCTGCTACCAGGGATTTTCACGCCACTCATAAGCTCGGTGAAGGTGGTTTCGGACCCGTTTACAAGGTAAAAGGACCTGTCTTTTTTTTTTTTTTTTTTTTTGACTTGGTCGTTTGGTTGCTGAGAAAGTTTGGAGTTGAATTGGAATGGATTCTCAAGTTTTGTGTCTTCTCAGGAACGTTCGTGGGTATTTTGAATCCGGAAGTGTTTTGATTTCATTTCACTTATATATTTATTTATCTTGTTATTTAACTTCTGATTTCTAATGCTTTTTAAAGAACTTTTAATGGATGTAAAATTTGGGAAAAGTGGGAGAAAAAGGGTTTTCCTCGTTTAGTGCGAAAAAAAAAAGGTTGTGGAAGTGATCAATTGGGATATTGAATTAGCAATCGCAAATTAGTAAAAATTACGTAACTTGTACAGTTAAATAATCGACTTGCAACTTCAGTTTTATTCATTTCTAAGAGTGTCGGTTTTTTTTTTTTTGAATAAAAGCAATTACATATTCATGTAAGCCTTTTACTTCCTTAGGAACCTGGAGGCTAACACCAAGAGAGCTACTAAACTGAAAAATGCTATTAGATATTAATTAGACTTCTGTGGTATGTTTGTCTCTCTCAAACATTTCAACATTATCTTTGTTAATAACATAATGCCAAACTTCACAATTTACTAGCTGTTCACGAATTCCTTTTAACGGCCTAAGAAGCAGAGTTTCATCTCTTTGTGGAGAGGCATTTTAAACTTTCTTCATACTTTTGGTTTTTTCTTTTCCTTCTTAGGGAAAGTTGAATGATGGTAGAGAGATTGCAGTTAAGAGGTTGTCACACACCTCAAACCAAGGGAGGAAAGAGTTCATGAATGAAGCCAAGTTGCTAGCACGCGTGCAGCACCGGAACGTCGTGAATTTGTTGGGCTACTGTGTGCACGGCTCTGAGAAACTACTTGTCTATGAGTATGTTCCTCATGAGAGCCTTGACAAGCTTCTCTTCAGTGAGTATTGGGTTTTAAATCCTTTTGTCTAGTTCTTTTGCATTAATCTACTAGCATATTTCTTTTTACTATCTCACTTTAAGCACATTGTATGATGAAATTCTGTCGAGGTTCTGTGCTTTGAATTCAGGTTGAAAGCTTCTTGAGCATTGGTTTACTGTTGTGTGTTTCTTGAATCTGGAAAGTTGTCTTGTATATAAACTTCAGTGGATTTTTCTCTTGGTTCTGCAACATCTGTTTGGGTATTTTACAGAGAGCCATGTAAACTATTTATTTCCTATAAGCCCAATTGATTTTAACTTCAAACCAAATGCCTGAATTTCTGAAAACACCTAGATTTCTTTGAGATTCATTAATTTTGGTTGCTTATGGATAGATGTATGTGTCAGAGTTCTTCTAGATTTGTAGGTTTGTTGAATTTGTACCTACCAAAAATCTAATTTCAAGTTGATCCTATTTTTGTTTATATTGCTGAAGCTTCAAAATTAAAATCTCCTGTGATTTTTTTGTGAGTGCGTGAATGTGATGGCTAAGCTTAAGAGCACACTATCAAAAGTTTTATTCTGGTATTTATTAGCTGGCATTGAGCTAAATAGTGATAGTTAGACATGAGTAATAGGAAAAAAAAAAAAAAACAACAAAACAAGAACTCATTTTTTTCTGAATACTATTCAAAACCTTTATTTATAACAAATAACTATTCAAAAATTGTAAGGGAAAACTTATTTACTTCTATTTGCTCCATGTTCATTGGCTCTACATATTGAAACTTCCATAGCCAATACTTTGTTAAAGCTTTTTCCTTGAGATTATAGGTTGCTATGAAACAAGTTCAGGGTTCCGCCAATTACCTATAGTACTTTCTTTCTAACTTGTTCCTCAACATGGTTCAATCCTTTTCCATTTTAATGATAGAGAATTGTTAGTATCCATTAAACACATTAACATGACTTAATGCGCTTCTTGTCTTTATGCATTATGGAATATGGTTATGGCCCTTTCACACCTGAAATTGTATCATTTTCATTAAACCTTCTTTTTGGACGGCTCCTAAGACCTTGACTTTACCTCTATTATTTGTGCCCTCCAAGCCACGAAACAGAAAACCAAAGCATCTTTCCACCAAAGCAAACAAAACCCCACAATCCTTTTCAACCCCATATCTCAACCACCAATTACATCAAAATTTAATAGAATATTTTATATGTTAAAGCGTCATGATCATCATGCTAAGTATGCTTTTCTTATATTTCAAATGAGTTTTAAAGTGGTAGTAATGGTGATAGTGATGACATTGCTGCAGAGTCCAACAAAAGAGAGGAGCTTGATTGGAAACGGCGATACGACATAATATGTGGGGTTGCGAGGGGCTTGCTTTACCTTCACGAAGACTCGCACAACTGCATCATCCACCGAGACATCAAAGCGAGCAACATTCTACTTGATGACAAGTGGATCCCCAAGATTGCTGATTTCGGCATGGCCCGCCTCTTCCCCGAAGATCAGACGCATGTTAACACCCGTGTGGCTGGTACCAAGTATGTTTGTCTCGTGCCCGTACACATTGATCAATATGCTATTTCTTGTCATGACGTTTGTAGTTGTGCTACTAACATAGCGAATAAGTCATATATTATGTGGTTTTTTTTTTTACTAGTGGTGACGAGAGTACGACTCATGATAAAAACGTGTCAGCATTGTCACCTAGCAAAAATGGAAAACAAAATCAAATGACATTGTTACGTGGCAATTCCCATGCGTTGTGAACTCGAGCCATATTCTTGTCACCAGTTTCAATTGAGTTTCTCAAGTATGGGACAAAGATGATCGGAGTTGAATTAACTGTTGGATGTTTCCTTAATCCATTGAACAGTGGGTACATGGCTCCGGAGTATGTCATGCATGGGCATCTATCGGTAAAGGCGGATGTTTTTAGCTTTGGCGTTTTGGTGCTGGAGCTGATCAGTGGCCAGCGGAACTCATCGTTTAATCTTAGTGTCGATGCGCAGAGTCTACTTGATTGGGTAAGAATCAAATCAAGATTGGATAGGAGATGCATTGTTCCTTTTCATCTTTTATTTTTCATTATTTTCGTACATTTTCCCAATTCGACTTTGAAATGGCTAATTCAACTTAATATTTTAGCCCATGTTTGTTTCATAGGTTCAAATTACTGTTAAACCTTTTTGCTACAGTGTTTTCTCTCACAAAATTGAAATTTCTATTCAAACCTATGAATTAATCGGGCCTTTAGTATTCTACTATTAGCAACGTTCCTAATTTGAAAAATTCGTACCATAGGAACTGACCGACTTCTTGAAGCCCTATATGAGAAATTGTGTCCTGTGGGCCCATGTCAACCTTGGTAGGTTTAACATCTTAATTAGGTTGTTATTTGCCAGCCATCTTCTCACAACAAGCTCTATCCAAATATGAGCTGTAAGCATGTACTTGTTTTCCTGGAGAGACTCTGTATTGTTAGACTCTTCCGTACGTTGGAACTTTCCAAAAAAAATTTGGAGACTTTCTCAGTAGGACCTCTCTACCAGTAGAATCAGTTTTTTGATCGTTGATTTAGTCAAAATCAAATTAAATTAGAAAAGTGTGTAAAATAGACAGTTTTTAATACAGATCTGACGATTGAAAGTAGTGAATTACTAGTAGTTCATTTTTTTTATCTTTACTAGAGAAACTTCCAAACTTTTTGAGTGAAATACTTGTTGGCCCAAATTATCTGCCATATTTTATGGTGACTCAAAATTTGGGAACTGGATCAAGTTCTCCGTTCACATCAGACTTGGCCAATCAAATTCTAATTCAGCTGGTTTTGATGTACCTGAATAGATCAATGAACATGACAGGAGTTTACTTTTCTTTTTCTTTTTTTTTTTTCCTGGTACACGTCTTTTTTGTTTTATTGGAGGATTCTCCCTCTTCCAGCTCATTTCTTGACAAACAAAGTCTAGGGCCCAATGCCCAAGTCTCAATAAAGTCTTGGGGCCTAAAAGTCCTAACTAATCACTTAATGCATTCCAATTTCCAACCCAACTTTTAGAAATTCTCTTAGACCATCCTTTTATAAATTTTCTGAGAGTTTTTGCTTATCAAGCTATGAAAAACAGCTGACTAATACATGAAATACTACTACATCAAATACTGTTTGGGATTTACCATATAACAATTGACGTAATACAAATACAATACAGCATAATTTACAATGGTGCACTAACCAACCATACATTGTACTTGGCATATTACAATTACAATGTGCCAATCAAATTGTTGCAGTATCGTCTGACCAATATTTGGTAAACAAATTTGTGCATCTAGTATTTCTATCAAGTCATAAAGCTCACATTGTGGGATTCCGTTGATCTGCAGGCATACAAGCTTTACAAAAAAGGGAAGAGCTTGGATATTCTTGATGCAGTATTGGCTCCAACGGCAGTGACTGAACAAGTAGCAATGTGTATTCAAATAGGTTTGCTATGCACACAAGGTGATCCAACCCTCCGACCAACAATGCATCGCGTGGTGGTGATTCTGTCCAAGAAACCTAGCAATCTAGAAGAGCCGACTAGACCTGGAGTGGCTGGTACCAGATACAGAAGGTCTAGGCGACCCGGAGCGCTGTCTTCTACTGCAGGAACTTCTGGTGAATCGAATTTGTCCGATTCGAGCTTTAACACAAACACTGGGACTGGAACAACATCAATGTCCCAGCAAAAAATGAGTACAAATTCACCACCCCAGCCTAAAACCGGAACAAGTTCAAGAAGCCATAAATCGGATACTCGGGGCAAACGCCCCATTGAATAGTTAGTCTCGCTGGTTAAAGGGAAATTTGGTTTATTCTTTAATGGATTTGATGTCTTTTTTGGTTCATGTATATATAGGAAATGTTGATAGGTATATGAGTAAACTAGTTGACAAACATATCCGGTTGAACTTGCAATTCCTTGGGAATACAGCAGAATTGCGTTGCATGACGCGTCCGAAAAATAGTTTTTGTGACCTAGAGCGAACGGGTCAAATTAGTTGGTTCATGTAAAGAATTTTAGATGTTTCTTAATTCTTATAGAGTTAAAACATAATATAGAGGACCTGGAAAGGAGAAGCAGTCTCATGTCGTAGTTACTTTAGGGGTGATTCATTGAATGAAGCATTTTTTTGTTGGAATGAAGGCGGTCATGATTTTTTTTTTTCAATGTGCACTCTTTTCTTTTGGCGTACTTTTAACTCCACAAAGAAGTCAAAATCTAGTTCCAGAAAAAATAAATTTCTGGCTCTTTCAAACTGCCGTTCGCTCAGTGTAGGCTTTTCTAGCTGATATACGATAACGCACCTGTTGTTGTTGATGTCGATCTTTGCTCTTCCCATTTTTTGTTAAATGGAATTATGGTAGTACTGTACCAATATACAAAGCAGCTTCTTGTTATATGATTTTTGAATTAATCTCACAAATGATTCTTGAGATTTACACGCAATCTCACTTTAGTCCTTAACTTTTAAAACGTCCCACAGTTAATTCTTGAGATTTTCTTTTGTTTTAGTTTTAGTCATTCTTCTAGTTAGGTGTTAAATATTTGACAAAATATGTGAAAATTAGGAACCAAAATGTAAAACATCTAAAGATTAGAGATTAAAACAATACAAAAAATAAAATTTAATCTCTACAGATAGTCTTTAAATTTTTAGTTGTTTCCAATTTTGATCCTAATTTATAGAGATTTCTTTAAATATTTAACATCTAACTAACATAAGGACTCAAATTAAAACAAAATAAAATTTTAAAAACTGACTGTGTGATATTTTAAAAATCAAAGATTAAAGTAAAATTGAGCGTGCTATTATTGATTTTCAGCGCCATAAAGCTCCCATCCAATCATGTTATTGTCATTTTAAAGAATATCAAACCTAGTCCTACACCATTATATATGACAGAATATGCAGCAATGTTGCACTTTAGCAAAAACGTTCAACTGATGCATGCACTGAAAAGTGTTATCCAATCATATTTAGGTCAATTGTTGCATGGGACGCATTTTCCCAAATCTTTGATGCGTACTAAAAAGTTAATACAAATCAAATTAGTTCAATTGTCATCTAAAAGTGTACGGGGCCTATAGTATTTTTCGCAATCGTTCATTATTTTATCGCGTGAAATAAATTCCAATTTTTTTAACATACACGCTAAGGTTTTATGATCCAACAACATTAAATCAGTTTTCATATAAAAGTAAATAGTCATCTCACTAACAGAATATGATTGGATTCAAGATTTATACAGTGAGACTAACTTAGGCCCCGTTCATTTCGCCGATTCGAGTTTAGAATTCGAGTTTTGCTACAGTAAAAAGCTCTCAGAAACAGTCACATCTAACTTTTGTACTACAGTAAAAAGTTCTCACACAAAATCACATCTCAACTCGAATTATAAACTCGAATCAGCAAAATAAACGGACCCTAAAATCTTTTTTTTTTTTTTTTTTTTTTCCATTTTTCGAATTCGGGATGGGAAGATTCAAGTACAAGACCTCGTTATTGGAAGAGGCGGGGGTCGATGTACTGCCGAGCAAAACTCATCTTAGAACGGCCAAAAACGGCTGATTATGCACTAATTAATCATGTTTAGGCAGATAAGCCGCTTCAGAAGAAATGTAGGGCCCTAAAGAAGCAGATACTTTTTAGCATGAAAAGCAACGACAGACCATAGCAATGGACACATGAACATGTTTCCTCACAATAAGTAACTTTTACAAATCTTATATAAAGTGAAAAAGTTTTCCAATAATTTTTCTGAATTTTCATGGCCATGGCGAGTTAATTCCTCTACTTAAAAATTAAAATAAAAAATAAAAAAAAAGAGACCACAGTGAACATTACGCCACACGCGTTATCAATCTTATCATTGAGAAAGTCATAGTAGTGTCTGCTACCTAAAATCACAAGTACTAGAAGTTACAAGTAAAAAAGAAAAAAAAATTACTAAAATTTTGTTAATTTTACCGATTCGAGTTTTATTATAGTAAAATTTTTTCATAAACAGTTACATTTAACTTTTTTATTAGCTCTCATATAAAGTCACATCTTAATTCGAATTAACGAACTAAATGGATCCTAAATAATTAAAGTTAAGTGAAAATGAAGCTATAGTCATGCCTAATATGAGAATCTATACTTGAATTCATAGTTGACTCGGTCAAATGTTGAATGTATGGAAATGTTAAGTAAATCCTCGTTAATTTCACCGATTTGAGTTTTCAGTTTTAGATTTCTACAGTAAAAAGCTCTTAGAAAATGTCACATCTCAGCTCGAATTTAAAACTTAAATCCGCAAAGTGAATGAGGCCTAAGACTGCTCCGAACTCCACTATAGTTCCATCACATTTTCGAGACTAATTGTATAATTTACTAGGAATAAAAAAATTTGGACAAAACATTCATGACATGATAACTCCTTTCATAAATGTGCGAATCAATACTTTTTTTGGATTACGATTATTTAGTTATCGTTTGTTTGCTCTTAAGTGAATATGTGGCTTGCATGCTTCAAGAAAAAATAAAATAAAAAGAAAAATCGTGGCTCTCAAATAATTTTTTTAATAAAAGAACGTGACATGATTTGATTGATTAAATAAAATTTTTTGAACATCAAAATTGCAAAGGTGATTGGATCCTTGTATTGTGTATAATTTCATAGTTTAAAGTTGATCCGTGTTATTTGAGTTAAAAGCCGATCAAGAATAACTTTTCCTAAACTCAAAGCTTATAATGAAGGACTAATCATTCATTTACCGTTTATTTTATTAGTTCGAATCATCACTCAAGCTTTTATTATTGTGTTTTTTTAACAAAATTTTTAAATTTAACTTTTTACGGTACAATATTTTTCCATATAAATTTACTTTTCAATTCGAATTAAAAACTCAAAGTAGCGAAACGAGCCCCGTTCATTTCGCCGATTCGAGTTTAGAATTCAAGTTTTACTACAGTAAAAAGCTCTTATAAACAATCATATCTAACTTTTTTACTACAGTAAAAAACTCTCACATAAAGTCACATCTCAACTCGAATTAAAAACTCGAATTAACGAACTGAACGGTAGTGACTTCTTACTCTGATTAATGAAAATTGATATATTATTAGCCTAACCAAATCTCTAAAGTGTTAAAAGCAAAAGAGAAAAGTAATCTATCTACTATAATGCTAATTTAAGATGATACAAATTCAGGGGGAAATGGAAAACAAGCCAAAACAAGAGATAACAAAAATGCCGCGAGTCACCATTATAATTTGTACAAAACAAACCATGTGCACAGCAGGTAATCTAGGAGAAGCAATTAGCAAGGCCCGTGAGATGTGCGTCGTAATTGTACTTGCAGAGTAGATAAATCCATTTGCAGAAACAGAATTTAAGAAAGGTCGGAGGGACCCACCAAGTCTAAATGATAATAGTGAAGTTTTTCTAAAATCATGAAAGAAAAATAAAATAACACAAATGACATTATAATGAGAGATTTACCCAAAAAAAAAAAAAAAAAAACGACATTATAATGAGAGAGTTACTAGTATATATTGTCCATATGTACGTACAAGATATTTAAAGCTTCACAAAAAGAAAAAAAAAAGTACATTATTTAAATTATTTCTCTAGTTTGCTTAGAATTTACGTTAAAAGTTTCAAGAATTTTAGAGATTTCTTGCTTCCATGAAAATGGTTGGTTAGACCTGCTTGAAAATCGTTAATTGCTCGGGGGGTGGGGGAAAACTGATGAATAATTATGTCTCCGTTTAATAAAATGCACCCATTAAGGCATTTTGATAAACTCTTCCGTAGCTTTGAATTTGAAGTCATCTAATATTACTTGCATTATAATTTTTAGTTCAACGGTCCCTCTTCAATATCTACCAAGGTTTATCACTCGTTTGATTAGTAGCCCGTTTAATTTACAAGTACGAACATTAAATTTTAACAAAAGTTTAAATTTATTTAAATTTTAATGAAAAATATTATAATAGAAAATGTTAAACCATAATTTTTTAGTTCAAAACTATAAAACAAATAAAGATGAAATAATACGCTATATGATACAAAAATTCTCCAACTCATAGATCCCACCGTTAAAACTTTGATTGAGCAACTAAAAGAATTTATTCCACCCATAGAACAATGATCTACTATAAAATTTTCCAAAAAAAAAATAAAATTATGAATCTCCTTTAAGAATATTACCTTCTTCGCTTCTATGGGTAAAAATCATGTATGTCTTGGCCAAGTTAATTTCAACATGGTCCCTCAATAACCAAATTTAAAATTACAACACAAATTTTTGATGATTAAGACATTTTTAAGACAGAAAAAAGGGTACGACCCCAGTAGTTCAACCTTGGTCCAACTACTGTTCTTGTGCGAAAAGTCAACGAAAAATCAATGGAAATTTCAGTTCCTTATTGGCGGGAAATGTGCTTTCTTAAGGAACAAATCCTCCGTACATAAATCCAAACACAGCTCTGGCTGGTGGGCCCGGGTGGTTTTCAGCACTTGGATGCTATCTAAAACTCAGTGAAAACCAGCGTCATCAATCTCAACGATACCCTGATTCCACGTCAATATCCAATTGGTTTTCAGATCTTTAATAACTTTGCTGACTTCTTTACCTAGACGTCCTTTCAAATCGCGACACGTGTTAGCTGCACGGAGCTCGGGAACAGACGATTGTCACTCTCCGTTTGATTCCCAAAAGACGCCTAAATTTTCAAAATGAGGGGCAACGGAGTAATTTTCCTGCTGGCACAAATTGTTCAGATCCCCAATTAAAGTTCCCGTCCACGTCATCGATCCGCGTTTCATTTTACTAAACAAAGAGACCGTTGGATTAGAGATTGAACTCGTAATCCCCAGCCGTTGGATAAAAATGGCTCTCATCCTCTCCTATTTCGCTTCGATCCGATCCAAGAAGAAACCCCCATTTTAAAAACCTCCCCCTTACTTTACCTACTTGTCTGTCTCTGCACCAAAATTCCCTCTTTCTCTCTCTTAAAGCTTCCACTAACAAACGCTGATTTTCTCGGGAAACAAACACCAGCGCATGGCGACCGAGAACTCGAGCAATCCTCCTCAGCCTCCGTCACCGGCTCAATCTCTCCCTCAGTACCCAGAGGTATGCACACACAAGCAGTAAATTTCTCGTCATTTGCTCAGTCTCTGTACTTCTAGGGTTTTTGCATGGGATTTTCCCAACTCGAGCTTTTTTTATTTTTTATTTTTATTTTTATAGATGATAATGGCGGCGATCGAGTCTCTGGACGAGGAAGGCGGCTCCAACAAGTCGTCGATCGCGAAGCACATCGAGGAGACGTGCGGAAACCTCCCGGCGGCTCACACGACGCTCCTCGCGCACCACCTCAACAGGATGAGGCAGAGCGGCGAGCTTGTTCTGGTTAAGAACTGCTACATGAAGCCTGATCCCAACGCGCCGCCACGGAGGGGACGCGGACGTCCGCCCAAGCCAAAGGCTCCTCTCCCGACGGGATCCGCCGTGGCTTCGCCGAGGCCACGTGGCAGGCCGCCGAAGCCGCGAGATCCGTTCTCTCCGCCTCCTTCGCAGAAGAAGAGTCCCGGCAGCGGCCGGCCACGCGGCCGTCCGCCGAAGAAGGCCAAAACAGCTCCTTCGGCGGCGTCGGCTCCGAGCGACGGCGCGCCGAGAGGGAGAGGAAGGCCGCCGAAGGTGAAGCCGGCCGTGGCTTCTGTGGCTTGTTGAGTTAGGTTTTTTAGGGCTGTTTTGTTTAGAGTGACTTTAATTAAGAGCGAGAGACTGATTATGATTATGATCTATTAGACTTCTTTTTTTAGGCTTAATTTGGCTAATTTGTGTTTTATCCTTATCCTTAATCTCATTTTAAATTTTTATTATTATTTTTTTTAATTTGGTCTGTGTATTAGGTGGTGAATGTTGTGAGGATTGTACTGTTGGTGGTGGGAGGGTCTTCTTATGTGACTGTAATTGTGATGTAAATTGTTTTCAGCGGCTGTTTAGGCTTTTCTCTCTCTCTCTCTCTCTCTCTCACTCGTTCTCTCTCTCTCTCTCTCTCTCTCTCTCTCTCTCTCTCGCTCTCTCTCTCTCTCTCTCGCTCTCTCTCTCTCTCTCTCTCTAGGTGCCAAAAAAAAAAAAGTTGCAATGAGACTGATTCTGATTACTTTTTTGCTCTTTGCATTTTTGTGCTTTTTCCTAAATTTATTGCTTTGGCGCTTTAAATCTAAGGGGTTAACACGTTCTACTTTGTTTTTTTGGTTTTGGTTCTTGCAGAAGCAGCACGCTTGGTTTCATTTGGTAAAAAGATCAAAGAGAGCCATGAACGTGCCTTAAAAGTTATGCTTTACTTTGTTAGCATTTTGTCTTCAGCCAATATTTACTATTTAGCATTCCAAAGCCAAAAGAGAAAAAAGAAAGAAAAGAAAAGAAAAGGCAAGTCTTTGGTTTTTTTAGTGAGTTTATTTTCTTATTTTATGTTTTGGTTAGCATTTTTGAAATTTTAATTCATATTTTTAAATATTCTTTTATGTTTTCATTTTTCTTTACATATTCGTACGTGACATCTTTTCCTTTTAGGGTCATTGTGACTTTGAAAATAAAGGGTTCGTTTGGTTGGAGGATTCAAATTATGTGATTTGAATAATTTTTAATTTATGTGTATTTTTTATGAGAGAATATTGTAGTGAATTATGAATCATGATTCGAATTAGGAAATGTTTTTAAAATGATTTTATTTTTAATATAAAAATAAGATTGTTTTGAGTATTATTTTAAAATTAATTTTAAAATTGTATTTGGTTGATTTTTTAAGAAATTATTTTAATTATAATAAAAAAGTGTAATCGTGTTTAGTTATAATTATTAATTAATATATTATAATATTAATGATTTTATTTTTAATATAAAAATAAGATTGTTTTGAGTATTATTTTAAAATTAATTTTAAAATTGTATTTGGTTGATTTTTTAAGAAATTATTTTAATTATAATAAAAAAGTGTAATCGTGTTTAGTTATAATTATTAATTAATATATTATAATAT
>NW_010363200.1:185288-188888 GCF_000414095.1 Morus notabilis
TTTGATTTGAATTATTAGGTTTGAGTTGTTAAAAATAAACAACAGTTATCTATTAACATGAACAATTTCTGTTAAGGTGTGTGTGGTGCGTGTATCTATTAATAGGCACTATGATAACTCCATCAGAAGGGCAGTCGACAAATCACATTCAATTGTCATTAACTAGTAATGACAACCATATATTTTAAGAAGACTTGTAGAGAATACAGGGACTGATAGAGAAATAGCTAATATCACATTCATTCTTTTTAAGCAAATGAAATTCTGAATGTGATCTATTCCATAAGAGTTCATTTCAACCCTGGGTGCTTGCACTTAACCGAAAACATCAAAGGCAAAGGAGACAAAGTTAAACTCGTAAAAAAGATTTTCTAGCCTTTGGAGTACCACAATTTCTACTTTTCTTTCTTGCCTTTCTAACTTACTAGTTGGAAGAACGTGTTAGGCATGTGAGTATTCAATTTGTTAAATTTTTGGCAGGTATCGATATAAAATTTTTTAAATTTTATTTTTGTATTAATTTATTATTCTCTCAAGAGTTTTTGGTAGATTTATTCTCTCACCCAAGGCTTCTTTTAGAGGCTTTCCTTGCTCCAAGGGTATGAGTCGTCCAAGCTCTTCCTTATGGGCAAGTAGTAGACCGTACCTTGAAACAATGGACATGATGCGAGTACGGTGAGATTGTGTAACTTCCCAACATCTGAATGCATCAATGTTGAGATTTTCTTTAACCATTATACAAATAAATATGAAAATAAAAAATATACACGGTCTAATTTAAAAAGGCAAATAGACAGTTTTGACATTTTCTTGTAATTCCTAAGTGAAAACAGAGCAAGAAGGACCTTTGGCTTCAGCTGTTCCCGGAAAAAAAAAAGTTTGCACTTTAAGAAAGGAGGAATAGATAATCTTGCACAGAAAACTATGACTCTTACTATCTTCTATCAAATGTTTCAATTGCCTAGAAAAGAGGTATCGTTATACAGGAAACAACTACATGTTGCCTTTCATGTTTTTTAATCAGAAAAAGAAGCCGAATAACATAAGATAATTTTATCCACCAAATATTTATGATGAAATTAACATCTCAATGGATGCATTTAGAATTGGTTTTAAAATAATTTTATTTACAATAAAAAATAAAAATGAAATTATTTTGAGAATCATTCTGGGACTGATTCTAAAATTGCATTTAGTTAGTTTTTTAAGAGATTGTTTTTAGTATAATAAAAAAGTGAAATTATGTTTAGTTATAATTATTAATTAATATATTATAATATTATTAATAAATATTAAGAAATAAAAATAGAAAAGGAAAAATAACTTAAATTATTTTTTAATTTCTTGATAAAAATCTTTCTTATTATTTTTTGTTTTTGTTTTTAAAATATTTGCTAAATAAAAACAATTTGAAGATTGTTTTTATTTTTGTGTCTTAAAAAGTATGAAAAACGTTTTTAAAAATAAGTAAAAATTAATTTTAAATGCACTTTTTATTGTTGTGATAAAAAAACATATAAATATTTGGTAAATATTTTTCAAAAGTTACTTTGAGTAGTAGAAGGAAAAATGTAAGGGTTTGATAAGTTGTGTATAAAATTATTGTTGAATTGTATAATATGACGAAAGTAGACAATTTTGTCCCACATCTTTATAAATAGTTAGTTTTATTTCTATTTTTATGGTCAATATTTATAAATATTAAAAAATATATTTTAAATTTTATTATTTAAAATAATTCTTAGAAATAAATCATTTTTATCCAAAGTGAAAAATTATTCGTGTGCTAATATTTATTATTATTTTTAAATATTTTGGTAATTCTTAAAAATATTTGAATGAAGATTTTTAATTTTTAAATATATATTTTTAATTTGATATGAAAAAAATCAAAATAGTTTTGAGAATTAAGTTTTAGAATAAAGTTATCTTAGTAAATTTAGATAATGGCTAGAGAATTTGTTGACTTGCTTTTTAAATTTTACTCTTTGACAACAGTTTTTAAAAACTAAACAAAAAAATAGAGAATTTATCATGAGTGCACGAATTTATGGTTTGGTAGAAGAAATGGATAGGAGATGGATGGAGGGCTAAAGAGGATTATAATAATATTTTATATTGTTTAGTAAGAGGGAGGGGAGTTGAGATGACATATAGTTATTTGTTTACTTACTATTAACTATGTTGCCTTTTTTTTTTGGATAAAGGGAAATTTTATTACTAAAAGGAATGAAATACAAACTCGATATAAAATCGTAAATGACCACGAATACAATAGAATTTGACCCGAAAGATTGGACCTACATTAAAAATAATGATAGTACAAGGGCGAATACTAATGCTGATACCTAAAGGGGAAAAGCCTAATCGGCACATAAAAATCGAGCATGGTCGAAGCATGTTGGAAAAGACCAAACAATCGATGGATTAACCCATTCGATCGAGACCAAACTCCTCGTATAAGGGACATCTACACGGCCTAAGAAAATTTATAACCGGACTAAACAATCCACAAGGACGGTGATCGAGTCAACCGGGTGGGCGACATAACCAATACTGGGAGATGTTAAAACTACCACTTCCTTTATTATCAACGCACCAAAACAAAAAACAAAGACATAACATAAAATCAACACTAAGCACAAGTCCAAAGCGCGGCCACCACCGTGAAGCACGTGTCCGAGACTATGTCCACCTGCCCATCGAAACTCATCAATGGCCCTAACTTGGCCATCCCCACAGCGAGACCATAGGTACCGCCGTCCACCTACAATCAGCAGCACAAATCCAACCACACCCACAGTTGGATCCTTCAACACTGACAGCAGGCGGACAACAGCCAAAACCGCCCAAACTGCGGCAGATTTAAGTAGATCCGAGCACCATTCAACCACACTTTCCCATCACAATCCGACCTAGCCCGATCTGAGACTAAATTGACAGCAAAAAAAATCCCTCTCCTAGCTGCATGTCTGTTCTCTGATTTCAGGCAAGCTCCACTCCCCTGGTGACACAAATCTTGGCACAACGTAGATCGGCCAGTAACAACCCTCCGGATGAAGATCGGAGACCAGCAGGCCGGTGATGCACCGGCCCTGGGAACCTCTCTCTCACTGCTTTTCTCTCACTCGTTCTCTTTCTTCTTTCTCTCTCCTTGCATAGATCATCTCCCTCCTCTCCTTCTTCTAACCAAACAAGGGATTCACTCTCTCCCTTCTTCCTACCAAACATATCCTAAAGGGTGTTAAGTATAAGGGGAAAGGAGACGAATACTACTTCGAGTATATTGGTCTGAATTTTTATTTCTTACTATTGATTAATATTCTCTTTAGTCAAATAATTATATTAGTCAGAAGGGTGTTAAACAATAATAAAAAAATAAAAATCTAAACTCATGCATTCTGTGAATAAGTTCAGCAATTTTCTAAGTATAAAGTTGTATAAATGCTATAATTAGGATGTTGTTTTATGTATTTTGGCAGAATGAGATCTGACTTTATAAATCGTAATCATTCGTAATAAATATGGTTTGAAGAAAACAATTATAAATATTTGTTTAGATAATCCTTTACGTAATGGTAAAGTCTAAAATAGGGAAAG
>NW_010363200.1:188964-198774 GCF_000414095.1 Morus notabilis
GTAAAAAAATTTTTCACCCCTTTGTTTTTTTTTTTTTTTTTTTTTTTTTTTTTACATCATGTAAACCCATTACATCTTGTAATGGTAGATGCAAGTCACCGTACATTTTGGGTGACTACGCTTGATAATCAAACTCACCCCTTAGTTATGACTCATCAAAGGCTCTTCCCCCCCCCCCCCCTTTCTTTTGCAATAAAGCTTGGGAACCTATTTTGTTATGAAGAAAAAAGAAGCTTGGAAATTGGAATCATTGAAGTTCACTTAAATTAAATTAATGAAGAATATTATTTTTATTTTTAAAAATATCATAATTTTTTTGTTGAGATGATTTTTTTTCTATGAGTTCACAACGAAGAGACGAATAAAACTCTACCCATACATCCTATTAAAATTTTTCATCATTGTTGAGTTTTTATTAAAATACTATCCAAATATAAATTCAAGTTTTGACACACTCAAACACAAACTTAAATAGATTCTCAATTCAAATCATAACTCAAATGTACACATTCAAACACAAATTTAAATTAGATTACTAACTAAAATTATACTCAAATACACTTTAATTAAAATTAAAATTTAAACTTAAGTCACCCTAACTCAAAAAGTAAAAAAAAAAATTTCTGGGGTAAAAAAGAAAAAGGAAACATTAGTGCTTTTCATTGTTCTTTTGGAATACGATGGAATTTCCTTAACTTCGGTTGCCCTTTAGGTGCTAGCCAGTTTGTCACCTCGTGGAAAAGCTTACCAGTGGAGGTTACGTTTTCTTTTATTGTTTCTATTTTTTATGGTCTATTAGTTGAAAACGCGCGCTTTACACGCGTACTTCATTTAAAATAATAATTATATGAATCACCTGAGGAGAAAAAAAAAAAAAAAAAAAGGTAAAGACGGAAAAAAGGGATCTAAAGTAAAAGACAGAAGAAAAAAAAGACGAGAGAAAAAAACTTGAGGAAAAAAAATTTGTTCGAAATGTTAACTGAAGCTGTAATTTATGAATGTTTTTGTAGGGAGACATTTTAGAATAGATTAAGAGTAATGATAGAGATATTAATTTAAATTTAAATTTTTGTGTAACAATTGATGTGTTATAGGAGTTGTTATTTTTTTTTATTGGTAAATATAATCTCTTATCATTAATTAACGTGATAATATTTTAAATATTCGTCAATATTAAAATTATAACTCACATGTCACGTCAGTTGCTATATAAAAATTAAAATTTGAGTTGTATCCATAACATTATTTAATTTGATTGTAGGTGATAATTTGATACCCTGAACTTAATTTTAATAAAAATGTTTCCGTCCTCGTAAAAAAGATATGTATTACAAACGTCCAATAAATTTTGCATAAAAATTTGATATAAAAGATCATTCTAGCTAAATTTACTAAACTAATCTTGCGAATAAAAAATATCGCTTTGAAGCTTCTCCCTCCCTCCTTCCCTTCTTCTCTCTTAGGGGGCATTTGGTATGCAGTAATCAATAGGAATCAAATACCTGAGAAAGTGATTATGGGTAATATAATTTTCTGAAAACCTACATTATCATGTTTGGTTATGTGTAAGAATCTTTTATTAAATTTCTAAGAATGTTATTTTACAGTGTTTAGTTGAGTTATACATAATAATACAATGTCATTTTTCTTATAAAATTAATTTTAAATTGTTTTAGAACATCACCATCAGCAAACAAAATACATGGCCAAATTGCAATTTACAAGAAAACCAAAACGATACTATCAATGAATCAAAAATTTCAAATTATACCTAAATTGAATTCCATTTCTTGAAATGATCAGAGGCATAAGAAAGTGAAAAGTAAAACAAAAAATGAAAGTGAAAGTCTGACAAAAATCCCTTCCTCCTCCTCTTCTTCGTTTCCCAAAACCAATCGGTTTTCCAGTTAAAATCCTAGTAAAGATTCAAAATCAAAATCGAAGAAGAAAAAATAATGAAGCGTGAGTGCAGATTAATTGACAATAATCATCAAACCAGTCTATAACTCTTGATTTCAACAAGTCTCCATGATCACCGTCGGTGCCGATTTCGACATCAAGTTTTCTTTTCCTTCGTCTGTCAAAATTTATTCAATCTTGGTTTCGTTATTTGTTGCGATGACATCATCTGGTGGGGACGACACTGCAACGCCGCAGATCTGTTGCGACACCGACATTAGGCGGGGTGGGGAGGCATGGTCGACTAAAGGGCGGTGGCGGATTGCTGGATGGAAGAGTGGCGGCTGGTTTGGAAGAGATGGGTGAACTTATTGTGATTTTTAACTTTTCCGTGATTTTAACTTTCCTGAAAAAGTGAATAACACCCTCTTAGATAGGTTTAGGATTACTTTAAAATGTGATAGTGTGAAACCTATAAATTTTACTTTCTTGAGTTTTAAAAAAGTCTAATAATTATACTAAATATAAAAATATGAAAGATTTCAATTCTCACTCCTGAGATTACCACATATCAAATAGACAAATACCTCCAACTATACAGGAGCAATAAGGCTGCCATGAAGAATCCTCTTTGCCATAGTGACACTTTAGCCCACGCCACCTCCTCTCCGCTATCTCTTTGCTCGTGAATTACCATCAGGCCATTATTAATGGCATTGAGCCTTCAAAACGGGAAATTCGGCTGTTCAGTAACCACTCGTAAAGCAACAAATAAACGAAAATAAAATGGGTAATCTAAGTGTGGGTCCTGATTTTTAGTTTTTACTCTTAATTTATAATGTTTTCTAGTTAAATAATTAACTAAAAAAAAATAATTGTTAAGAATAAATGATAAAAGTTCAGACTCATGCACTCTTAAAAATAAATTATTTTTTTTTAACAAAATACCTAACATATTATTGTCATTGTTTTTCAAAAAAGTCCTATAAATAATATTATTTCCATCAACTTTCAGCAACGGAATAAAAGTCGTCGTTGATAAATTTGCCACTAAAAATTGTTTTTCTTGTAGTGACACAGAACGAACTCGGATGAAAGCTTTTTAGACCCCATTCATTTTACCAATTTGAGTTTTCCTATAGTAAAAAGCTCTAAAAAACATTCATATCTAACTTTTATGCTACAGTAAAAAGCTCTTCTATAAAATCACATCTCAACTCGAATCAATGAACTAAACGGGCCCTTAATTTCCTATAAGTGTAAATTGCACCATTGTATTCTAAACTATTTGCTATTTTTTTTTGGTTGGTAAACTGGACTCTAAACTTTTAATTTTGACAAAATGTAACTTGAATTTTAAAAATCAGTTGTAATTGAAGTTCAATAGCTGATAGCGTCACTAAATTAATAATTTGAGATGGGATTTGTACTTAACATGGTTTGAAAAGTGACGATTTTTACCTTTCATACGTGAATCTCTTGTTTTAAACCATCAATTTGACAACGTTCATTAGTTATTAGACCTCAATTAATACTGATTTTAAAATTCAGGATGTATTTTAATAAAATTAAAAGTTCGGAGTCTATTTTGTAAAAAAAAAAAAAAGAATAATTTACGGTGCAAAAGTGGAAGTTTACTCGTAGCTATAATAGTCACGCTGGATTACAACTCCTTAATCGGTTAATCCTTTTAATAATCAAAGCTGAATCACTGGCAACAAACTCTCCTCCACACATTTTGTGTTGTGCCAACTTTTTATTTTTATCTATTATTTTTATGTTTTTAGTATATGTGACGCACAATATAAGCATACATTTGCGCTGTCCCAACTGAATTGCCCAAGATTTTGCAAAATAAATTTCAATATCACTAGTAATATTTGTATTACAAAATTGTAGTTTAATTATGATTGCAAGCTTAGAGTGGTTGTCATTTAGGCTAAGTCTACGACGTCTAGAAACTTTTAGTAATATTTTCAAAAATTATTACGCTTGGATCTTAAATTGCTTGCAGTCTGAACCATTTTCTTAAATAAATTTGGAAAGTATCCTGTGATGTATTTTAACTTTGGGTTGGCAATAAAGTGTACACATTTGACTAATAATATCATCTTCTTTACAGTAAGAAGGTTTCCACAAGATAGGTGATGAGCTACTATTAATTAACAATGAACTAAAGCTTTCTAATTATTTCTATGTTAGCCGTTGAACTATCAATTCTGTAATGTCTCAAAGACCTTAATGTTTGATACAATTTCTATTATTTATCGATCAATCTCATCAATAACCTAATTACAATTGGAAATAAGAATATATATATATATATATATATATATATATGTCAGTTTTGGAACGCTTTCAAAACATATACCAGTTTTATCCTTTTCTTTTCTAACATTAAACTCTCTAGGCCATATGACCTAATTTTTGTACGTTTTACGGTATATCACATAACATTAGTTTTCTTTTAGTAAAACATGCGTAACAAATGATAATAGTGATCATATCGAACTTGATTAGAATTATTCATCCTATTTGACCATTAACTTCTAGAGGTAATTAAGACAGCACCCCCTTCGTTTTTTTCATTTCATTTTTTTTTGTTTTTGTTATGTTGTTTCAGACGTGGATGCTGAATCTAACGGTTCAAATTTACTAGTGACATGGAGTTATTCTAAAAAGCTTATTGGTGCAAGGTGGCATTGAATGAAGAGTCATAGTTGATTGTAAACAGTTGGTTGTATGATTGACAATTAAAGGCTGAAAAATGAAGAGTTTTAGTATTTGTTTAATTATAGACTTAACGGTACTGTTAGTGCTTGTTTTCAATGTCTATGATGCATAAATGCAGGCATTTTATCTAAAAAATAGTGCTGCATGAATATATGGCTTTTATGACCTTAATTTTCAGTGTAAAAATAGTCTTTTGGTCTTCCTAGCATGAAGGGTTGTTTCATGCATAAATAGTGACGAATTTTTAGAGTATGGGAGACAACTTTTGGTGTAAGAAATCATATGAAAACCTGTTTGGTTTCCTCTCTTCTGACTCTTAGTTTTAATCTAAGAGTGCTATAAAATTCTTGAGTTTCTTTATCACTAGGGTGGTGATTTTTTTATCCCTTGTGTAGTGAGCACTAAACAATCTTGGGTTCTTTGAGTGGTGGTGAATTTTCTTTTGAGTCTGTATCTTAAGACTTTAAATTTCTCTTTAAAAAGATACTTTTCAGCCTTTATTCACTAAAATAACCCAAACACTTCCAGCCCTTCCCAAACACTTTCCCCATATCCAAAACTCTTGACATTTAGCTCTCAGATTCTTTTAAAGATCCAGTATCAATTTGGTATAAGAGCCGAAGCGCTCCTACAATTTGACCATGTCACTACACTGTTGCGAAGCCTATTGTGCCAAATTTGCCATCATTGACCTTGAAGTGTTCGACGATCTCATATTGGAGGCACCAAATTTTGATGTTGAAGTAGCTAGAGAATGGTTTGATTCTGATCCAATATTTGACCAAAAGCAACAATGAAGTAGAAGGTGAATTATTATTTTGGTCCGATTTATGACATAAGTAATGGAGAAAATGAAGATGATATTCTTGAATTTTGTCCAGCAATCAATTCTAGAAATGCCATAATTGATGAGCACGAGTCAAGCTAAACAATTGTTGAAGAATGTTTTGCTGAAGATAATCAAGTGTCTTTGATGATTCAACATTCATTTCATGTTCCCTATTTTCTTGAGTATGGAGATGGTTGTTTAGAAGAGGCAAATGTTGACACATTTGTTTCGCCAAAAGATTTTCATACAAGAGAGTTCAAAAGAATGTATTCGCAAACTACTTTTTAAAAGGGTGAGAAGAAAATTATTTTCAATGCACATCACTTGAAGGTACTTCAAATTCGAGGACGAATTCTTTTCCAACCGGGGGAGAATGATGAAGATGCATGCTCGATTGCACTTGTGAAAGCTCAATGTGAGCCTAAATGTGACAGAAATCCATTCAACCAAAAAAGCTGTTGAAAATCAACAGCCTTTGGTGTATTCATAATTGCCACTAGTTGGCTAATTGATTGAAGAAGAGCGAAATATGGACTCATATTAACTAGCCTTAAATGACTTATTTTTATAGCCATTAGTGTCTTATTTTTTTTAGCGGTTGATTATGGCTTGTAGTTAGTGTGTTAGTGGCTGAATTAATGATCTGACTTTCAGCCTTTTATAACTGAATATAGCAACTGGAAGGTTTGTTCTAATGCTATTTATTTGTGATTTTTGGATGCATAATAGAGCCTATGATTTTGAGTGTCAAAACTCAGTGTTTTTAGCTTATTTTCTTGAATTTCTTATCTTTGGTGGATTTCTAAAGTGGTGATTTCAAAATTTAAGGATGGTGATCAATTATGTATCCCTTAGTCTCTTTATCTTTCTTTCAAACTTTGTTACTTCATAATTTTAAGCAAACCTAAAGCAGTTTGTCCACAATCCAATCAACCGTAATTTCTTGTTTAGATTTCCGGTATCAGTTTTTCAAAATAACCTGTTGGTTTATTGAAAAATTTAGTTCTATATAATTTGACTTTCTTTGTAAATCCCTCCCTTGTCAATAGTAAGATTGGAAAAAAGTTGATTGAAACGTCAGACGTACTACTTCTAAACTAAGAAAAATTTCATAAATTCTCTATAAATCATGTCACTTATGTCAATATGACCTGTAAACTTTAAGACGTGTATGTTGCACTCTTTGATCTATAATATGTTTTTAGATTTTCCTCCTTGAAAATTAACGTGCTATTTTTTATGAGGTTATTGAGTTGTTGGTTAGTTTATGCCTTTCTGTCTAACTAAATTAATTGGAGGTTGCTCGGAGTAACTGCTTAGAATCAAGAAAGCATGAAGAGAAAAATATAGGCAAGGGTTTAAGAAAATTGACGAATTTGCCATTCTCTTTTGCGTCTAAGTGTTAATCTGTCTAAAAAATAACATATTTTAAAGTTCGGGGGTACTCTGGAGATGTATTATCGATCAATAGACGCAAAATATATGTTTCAAAATTCCGGGGGTCATGTTAACAAGTAACATAATTTAGAAGGAAACTAGCAAAAAAAAAAAAAAAAACACAGGCCTTGTTCATTTTATGACTCAAGTCATATTGCTACAGTATTTTCTCTTACATAAATTCAAATTTAACCCTTTTATCACAATATTTTTCTCTCACATATACAATTCAAGTCATGATTTGAATTGTGCAAATAAATACATCCATAATTTAGATGGAATTTGTAAAATTTATTCTCCAACTATGAAGAATATTATTAAAAAAATATATATCCAAACAATTAATATTACGTACATTACAGTTGTGTTTTGATTAGCAGATAAAAAAAAAAGAGAAAACGAAAAAAGCTTCAAACTTGGCATAAATACATTGTATTGCTTTATGTAATTGATGTGGTAGTTGTAAATTTAACATTTGAATGCAAAACATACTCTTTAATACAATGTTATTATTGTTTTAAATTTCTCATATATTATACTTTGTGACAATATTCCTATAGGGATGGGACCCCGCCCCATTCAGGGCAGGGATAGGGGACAATTATCAGATATGGAGACAAAATCTAATATCAAATTATGGCGGGGTAGGGATGAGAGAAGTACTCCCCACCCAGTCTCCGCCCCCATATTAATGTGCAACCATGTAATAAAAATTGAAACTATTAGGAATAAACAATGACGGATAATTTACATTTATATTTTGATGTTTTAAAACTTTTTTCGCCTATATGTTAGTTATTACTTTTGGATTCGGTTTGCAATATGTTAAGAATTTGGTTTTTATCATGAAACTTTTGATTTCGGTTTAAATTTATAATAAATTTTTATTATATATTTTTTTAAATTGGTATAGTTTTGAAATGCATAATACTATATGATAGGAAATGAGGCGGGTATGAGAAAGACTCCTCCAATAGGGAATCCCCGACTCCAACCCCGCCCCTCCTTAGGCGGGAATGAAGATAGTTAAGGTAGCAGGGATGATGATGAGAAATCATCCTCCGCTCCCACCCTACCCCATTGCCATCCCTAAGTGGGACCCAACCTAGTGGGACTCACTATTTTACGAGTGTAGTGTTTGGGAATGAATACCACTTTTGCAAAATGGTCATATGGTACAAGTTTTAGGGCCAGTTTGGGGTTTATATGCTTTTATAATAATTGCTGTGCTTTTACTTAAAGCAGAAGCACTACTTTTACTTAAAGCAGTAGTAGAATATAAAAGCTACTCATACAAACTTCTCAAAATAACTTAAAAAGTGAGCTACACATACTAACTTCTTAAAATAACTTAAAAAATGTATTTATTTGTGTGCAAAGTGCTTTTATACACCTTTACTAAACACTATAGTTGCATCGTTTATTGTGTAAAGTGCTTTTAGGGGTTTCAAAAGCAATCCCATACACACACCCGTCTACTTGGAAGTGATTTTTTTTAAAAGCCTCATTTTATGGTTTTGACTGAAAATTCTTTTGAAAAGTTAAAACACTTTTAACAGATAATCCAAACATTTTCAGAAGTATTTTTGAAGTTAAAAACAACTTTTAGAAAACACTCTAAATAGGCGTTAAATAACTTATTAGATCAATTATATAAGGTGTGTTTATTTTACAACTCGAGTCATAACTTAAGTTGTGATTTGAGTTATTTATGTAAGAGAAAAATATTATAATAAATAAGTTAAATTTAAATTTTTATGAGAAAAATACTATAATAATAATTTGAGGCTGTGAAATGAACGTGACCATAACTTCTTATTTGCACTCTTCTACCTATAACTTTTTCCTTCACAGTAACACCAAAACCTTAATATTTTATTAGCCACTTTTGAAAAGAAAGTATTTGCTTAATTTTTAAGAACATACGACATTATATCCTTATTCGATACCCCAAAAAACGGTTAATATCCTCGTCAAGATCTCGGTATTTGGTGCCAATTCATTATCATCTGCATTGCTTGAAAGAAAAAAAAGGGTAGACAATAAATAGGGTCGCTAAAGACATTTTCACATGAAACTTCACAGGATATATTTATCTTTATTTGGTAACTCAATTTCAAATTGTGTGTCACTTGTGAGACATATTTCTTCAAAGTAGGGAAAAGTAATCGACTTAAAAGAAATCAAGAAACTTTACTAACTTACTGATAAAAAAAAATTTCTTCTTTAAAAAAAAAAAAATTATAACTCAAATAATCTCACTTTCAACTAGTGTTGGACTTTCGGGCGGCGGGCATGCCCGATGCCCGAAAATTTTCAGGCACGGCGGGCAGGCTTGTCTCGCCGCCCGAAAATGATTTTCTTCGGGCACAGGCTCGGGTAGCCCGAAAATGGTAAGCCCGCCGCCGTGGAGAAGCCTTTCCCCGCCGTTCGCCGGATTTTTTTTGAATTTTCCGGCAAATACCCGAAGCTGCCCGAACTGCCCGAATTTTGCCCGAATTACCTGAATTTTTTGTGACCGTTGCCCGAATTTTGGTGACCGTTGCCCGAATTTCGACCCGTGCCCGAAAAATGCCTGATTTTTTTTGACCGTTAGCCCGAAAAATGCCCGAATTTTGAAAAAAACGGTCTTTTGCCCGAACCCGAACCCGAACATGAATTTTGCCCGAATTTTTAAACCAAACGGTCGGATTTTTATCCGTTGCCCGAACTACCCGAATTTTGCCCGACCTGCCCGAAAAATTTGTAGCCGTTGGACCCGAATTTTTGGGGGAAAATTTTTTTTTTTCAACCCAAAAATTTTCCTATAAATACCCCCCTCCCCCCAACCATTTTCCTCACCCCAAAACTCTCATTCTCTCTCAATTTCTCTTAATCTCTCTCAATTTCTCTTAATCTCTCTCAAATCTCTC
>NW_010363200.1:198927-200198 GCF_000414095.1 Morus notabilis
GCTAGTGCAAGTGTTGCAAGTTCTAAGAAGAAATGCAAGCGCACCTCAGCAGTTTGGGAGCACTTCAACACATTCGAGGACGTCGACAATAACGGTAACATTAAATACGTAGCTCAATGTAAATATTGTGGTGCGAAATTACAAGGTAACACTATTCACGGCACTACACATTTAAGAAGGCACTGTGAAAAGTGTCTTCAAAAGCAAGGAGGCAGAGATCAACTCCGCCAAACACAATTATCGTTTGACCGCCAAACCGGCGGTCTAAGCACGTGGAAATACGATCCGCAAGTTGATCGTATGGAAATGGCATGATAAATAGCCACATTAGATCAACCACTAAGTTTTCCTGAACAAAGAAATTGGCAACGTTATATTAAAATTGTACATAATCCTAATGCACAATTTTTTTCTAGAACTACTCTTAGGAAAGATGCATTAAAATTATATAAACAAGAAAAGGAAACATTAATCAACCTTCTACACTCTACTAGTGGTTGCGTCGCGTTAACGGCGGATATTTGGTCCGCCGTTGCCAACAAGGATTATTTAGCTGTAACCGGACATTATTATAAAGGTTTTGATTTGGATAAGAGAATCTTAGGTTTCAAATGTGTTTTTCGATCACATACTGCCAATTTAATATATAACACAATTTTATCTGTTATTGATGAATATAGTTTAAGAGATAGAATAATGGCCATAACATTAGATAATGCAACTGCGAATACTAAAGCAATAGAACTTTTTGAAAATGATTTAAGTTTATTTAGTAATAATGATATTTTTCACCAACGTTGTGCATGTCATATAATTAATTTAATAGTAAAGTCCGGTTTAAAATCAATGTCAGGTCATATTAAAAGAATTAGAGATAACATTGCTTGGATTCAAGGTAGTAATCAAAGAATACAAGATTGGTTTAGATTTCTACAAGCATGTAATCAAAATCCTAGAGCATTAGCCTTAGATATGCCCATAAGATGGAACTCCACTTACATAATGCTTGAACAATGCATCCCCTATAAAGATGCTATAACAAATTATGTTAGTGCAAAATTAGGAACAGGATTTATAGATGAAACTGATTGGCAAATTGCCGAACTTTTGTATAACTTTTTAGGTAGATTTCATGAAGTTACCTTAAAGCTTAATGGAACTTATTACCCAACTTCACCATTAGCATTAGGAGAACTTTTAAGAATGTATATTTTATTTAGTGAATTTAGGACACATGAGGTTTTAGGAGTTTCTATCGCCTCTATGGAAAA